>NC_135233.1:226332339-226432339 GCF_051348905.1 Ranitomeya variabilis
CCGGGGTCGTGTCAGATGGGCATCACTGGGACCAGGTCAGGTGGGCATCACCCGTCGCCAGTGCTGCGTCTGATAGGCATCGCCCATCACCAGGGTTATGTCAGGTGGGCATTGCCCATCACCAGTGCTGAGTTAGGTGGGCATCGCCCGTCACCGGGGTCATGTCAGATGGGCATCACCGGGGCCGGGTCAGATGGGCATCACCCGTCACTCCGGTTGTGTCAGATGGGCATTGACCATTATCAGTGCTGCGTCAGGTGGGCATCGCCTGCCACTGGGTCCACGTCAGATGGGCATCACCCGTCACTCCGGTTGTGTCAGATGGGCATTGACCATTATCAGTGCTGCGTCAGGTGGGCATCGCCTGCCACTGGGTCCACGTCAGGTGGGCATCACCCGTTGCCAGGACTGCGTCAGGTGGGCATCGCCCATCACCGGGGTCATGTCAGGTGGCATCGCCCATCACCGGGGCCGGGTCAGGTGGGCATCGGCCGTCATTGCGGTTGTCAGGTGGGCATTGCCCATCACTGGTGACCATGTCGGATGGGCATTGCCCATTATCGGGGCAGCATCAGGTGGGCATCGCCCGGTGGCCCGTGTCGGATGGGCATAAGTTTCTACAGTTGTTATTAAAGGGAACCTGTCACATTGTCCATGCAGTCCAGTCTGCAGGCATCATGTTATAGAGCAGGGGGAGATGAGCAGATAACGTTTTATGGGAAATGATCTGGGGTAACTGGCGTTTTATTCCCCTGGTCATGTGGGGATATTGAGTCCAGTGGGCCGTCCTACTCAGTGCGTGACAGCTATCTTGGTATGCGCACTTATACAAGGAAGGCTGTCAGTCCCTGATTAGGACGGCCCACTGGACTCAATATCCCCACATGACCAGGGGAATTATACACCAGTTACCCCAGATGATTTCCCATAAAACGTTATCTGCTCAGTAACCACCTGCCTGGACTATGTGACAGGTTCCCTTTAAGTTGTCTGTCTTTTCCCCCTGAAGAGATGGAGCTCCACCTTGTACATATGTGCAGTACAATCATTCAGTAATTGGTTTCCCATTCAGAGGCCTGGTAATCATTGACAGCAGCCATTTAGCACAAGCTGAGCTGCAGTGTAAAGTATGGGGAAAGAAGAAAATAGTAGTCCAAGTCCTACTGGGTGTGTTGGTATCTTCTTATATATACTGCATGTTGTGACTCTCTGCCTGCTGCTTCCTGGTAGAGCGGAAGGGTCAGGTCCCCACTGACATCTGACTATTAAACTACTTCCAGCGTCGGGTAAATGACGTGGCAGCGTTGTCACATGATGCTTGCCGGTCACTTGGGTGCCGGTCGTCTGAAAACTGCACTGCTAAACTGCAGACCCTCGGCAAGTAAAGGCGCAGTACACCCTATAGTGGCCATTCTTGGGTACTGCAGCTGAGCAGCAGTTGTCCCTGAGTACAGCCACTACACCGTGTACAGAGCTGTGCTGTTCCAGCAGCATACACTGGTTACTTCCTTGTCTTGGGGGCTCACTCTTTACACCCTTATATATAGGAGGGTCCTGAGTGGGCGTCCCACTATAACAATTTCCCCCATTAGGGTATATGCCAATGGTTGTTTAAATCAGAACAGCTTGGACTTAAAGATTATATTTTGGAGAGGAGACGCTCCTTAGAGGGTCGCTATTCTGCAATAAAACCACAACTCTCATTATTCCTTTATCCTCATACCATAGCTGTGAACTACATCCATGGGCTCTGCCAGTAGGGGGCTCCACCTCTGGGGCTTAGCTTCTTTAGTAGCCGGAATGTAACATAGGGATTTAGATAAGTCTGACTAAAGGGCGACTCTGTCTGGAGGACCAGTCACGTCTACACTACTATGTAATTCTCTTATTCTCCTTGTGGTGGCGCTGCAGGGGACTTAAACACTTGCTGCCAGACTCAGATCACTGCAGCAACGCAAAGATAATGCGCCATCAGAGGAGTCTGCCAGCTCCTTACCCCCCAGCATTCTTGAGAACACGTGCACACTCGTGAGCGTACATGTGTATTGGTGGGATGAGGATTGAGGGTCACTGGACTGATAGATATATATTACAGATGAGCTGTTTATTGCCCCCCTGACACTCCATTGACCTCTGTTTTATTCCCTACATTTAGTGTTTCCTGCCCTCCATTTCACTAATGTAATTGCTTTATGACCCCTCTGATTTGTTTGTTCAGCGCCTGCTCTGTGTTATCTAGAAAACAGCAATAACGCGGCACCACAGCAGCAATAATGTACGATTTGGAATGATAATTTTATGATAAATTTCTGCGACTTTCTACCAAACTGTGTCTAAGTCTAAATACAAAGTAGAAACAGAAGGTGCTCCAGCTCCAATAAAAGAGATTCTTTATTAATGGTTAAAATCCAGTGACATAATAAATCCTTGCTGTAATACAAATGTGGGGGTACAGAGCCCATGCAACGCGTTTCGATCGCTGCCGATCTTAATCAATGCATGCTTCAACAAAGAAACAGTGACTATTTTATAAAAATAATGAACCAATACAATGCTGAGTTCAGATCACATGACTTGTACCACAGATTTGGCAAATGAAATAGTCCTGCTCAAGCAATGCAAAAATGGAACATTCATATAAATTTATAAAACATTAAATACATGAAAAATTATTATGATTAAAAGAAAGAAAAAAGAAAAGAAAAAGGGAAATGGAAAGTTAGCAATAATGGTACATAATTTCATTTTTTCTGTTTAAACCACCAGGGTGTCTCGTTTGTAAAGAAGCCAGATTAAAAGAAAGAAAATATCCAAACTGGACATTAAAGAGAGCACATAAAATAGTAAATAATAAATCAAGAGACAGTTTGCTAACATTTAATCCGGAAAATAAAAACAAAAAAGAGAGAACTAAACAAAAGCCACATATTTGTTTTCAATTCAGTACCGAATTTAATGAAATTAAAAAGATAATACATAACAGGTTGCCTATTTTGCGAGAAGATGATGCACTTTCTGAAATTTTAAAAGATGGTCTCAATGTGGAAGCCAGAAGAGCGCCAACTATTAGCAGCTCCCTATCTCCCAGCTCTCTTCCATCAAAATCGCTTTCGAAAACCTGGTTAGAATGTAGAGGCTTCTATAAATGTGGCGTTACCGCATGTAGCACATGCCGTCATGCGCTAACTAAAAATAATTTTCAAAATAAAGAAAAAACAAAAACTTATCAAATTAAAGATTTCATTAATTGCCATACCAGCAATGTAGTCTATAAAGTAGACTGCACTGTGTGTAATGTATCCTATATTGGATGCACTACAGGAAAATTAAAAACCAGAATAACGGAGCATTTAAGGGATCTCACTAGTAGTAACGCCATAAATAGAAATACTTCAGCTGTTGCCAAACATTTTAATGTATATCACTCTGGTAATGTGTCCAACATGACTATTCAGGGAATTGAGAAAGTTAGTTTACCACAACGAGGTGGAGACATTAAAAGACGTCTGCTAACTAGGGAAGCGTTTTGGGTGTATAATTTACAAACGAGACACCCTGGTGGTTTAAACAGAAAAAATGAAATTATGTACCATTATTGCTAACTTTCCATTTCCCTTTTTCTTTTCTTTTTTCTATGTTTTTTTTTTTTTTTTTTTTCTCTTTTAATCATAATAATTTTTCATGTATTTAATGTTTTATAAATTTATATGAATGTTCCATTTTTGCATTGCTTGAGCAGGACTATTTCATTTGCCAAATCTGTGGTACAAGTCATGTGATCTGAACTCAGCATTGTATTGGTTCATTATTTTTATAAAATAGTCACTGTTTCTTTGTTGAAGCATGCATTGATTAAGATCGGCAGCGATCGAAACGCGTTGCATGGGCTCTGTACCCCCACATTTGTATTACAGCAAGGATTTATTATGTCACTGGATTTTAACCATTAATAAAGAATCTCTTTTATTGGAGCTGGAGCACCTTCTGTTTCTACTTTGTAATTATCCCTCGTCTGGATCCGAGACGAAGCTCCGTGCGCCTGCAAGGATCGGTGAGCTGGCCATGGCTTTTTAGCCATCATCTTATTTTGTTTTTGTGTCTAAGTCTGTTTGCAGTCAGTGAATGGAAACCTTCTTACCTCTGCCCTGTAGAATGCATATTCAGCCATTTCCTCACAATCGTCTTCTTCGTCTTCTTAAAATCTGCAAGATGCCCAATAAACCCCCCGTGACCTGCGCTGACTCCCGAGCGATCCGTCCGGCTGCAGAGCGTCGTCTGTGAAGCAGAGGAGGGTGGTGTTTTGCCTCCTGACTTTATCCTCTCGTTCCCCCGCAGGCTGGTGACCGGATTGTGCGCAGTGAATGAGCGCCCCGGGGCAGACCGCCAGGATGGTGCAGCCCAACGAAGGCTCCGGCAGCAGCTTCACCCCGCCGTGCACTGGAGGGTCGGGAGACATGTCCTTGGGGAAGGCTGAGATCGTCCCCCCTGAAATATGTAATCACGAGGCCTTCCAGCGCTTGAGGGCTGAGAACCAGGATCTGCGAGGTGAGAACGTAGCCAACAGCAAAACGGCATCATACCGTCTGTCACATTACAGCACGTCGTGTACATTCCCATACTGGGATCATGCACATCCCGCCTGCTTAAAGGGATTTTCCATTACTATGATACAGCCATCACTATCCGATCAGTAGTGGTCCGGCACCCACACCCCCCACAGATCAAATATTACCAGCTCTGGTAGCTGCCGAATGGGGGTCCGAGTCCTGAAAAAGCCCACCAACTACTTAACTCACCATGTAGGAGTGAGTATGGGATGAAAAGTCCGCATACCTTGGTCTGTGAGACCTATAGACTTATTGTTGAGCCCCTACACCCTGCTGATCACTCTTGCAGGGGTCATTCAGTTTGCACATATTTTAAGCAGTCAGTGGGGGTGTCCGGACCTGAACCCTCCATAGATCAGTAGCTCGGTGGAGTCCCTATTATACAGTACAGACCAAAAGTTTGGACACACCTTCTCATTTAAAGATTTTTCTGTATTTTCATGACTATGAAAATTGTACATTCACACTGAAGGCATCAAAACTATGAATTAACACATGTGGAATTATATACTTAACAAAAAAGTGTGAAACAACTGAAAATATTTCTTATATTCTAGGTTCTTCAAAGTAGCCACCTTTTGCTTTGATGACTGCTTTGCACACTCTTGGCATTCTCTTGATGAGCTTCAAGAGGTAGTCACCGGGAATGGTCTTCCAACAATCTTGAAGGAGTTCCCAGAGATGCTTAGTACATGTTGGCCCTTTTGCCTTCACTCTGCGGTCCAGCTCACCCCAAACCATCTCGATTGGGTTCAGGTCTGGTGACTGTGGAGGCCAGGTCATCTGTCGTAGCACCTCATCACTCTCCTTCTTGGTCAAATAGCCCTTACACAGCCTGGAGGTATGTTTGGGGTCATTGTCCTGTTGAAAAATAAATGATGGTCCAACCGCAAACCGAATGGAATAGCACGCCGCTGCAAGATGCTGTGGTAGCCATGCTGGTTCAGTATGCCTTCAATTTTGAATAAATCCCCAACAGTGTCACCAGCAAAGCACCATCACACCTCCTCCTCCATGCTTCACGGTGGGAACCAGGCATGTAGAGTCCATCCGTTCACCTTTTCTGCGTCGCACAAAGACACGGTCGTTGGAACCAAAGATCTCAAATTTGGACTCATCAGACCAAAGCACAGATTTCCACTGGTCTAATGTCCATTCCTTGTGTTCTTTAGCCCAAACAAGTCTCTTCTGCTTGTTTCCTGTCCTTAGCAGTGGTTTCCTAGCAGCTATTTTACCATGAAGGCCTGCTGCACAACGTCTCCTCTTAACAGTTGTTGTAGAGATGTGTCTGCTGCTAGAACTCTGTGTGGCATTGACCTGGTCTCTCATCTAAGCTGCTGTTAACCTGCGATTTCTGAGGCTGGTGACTCGGATAAACTTATCCTCAGAAGCAGAGATGACTCTTGGTCTTCCTTTCCTGGGGCGGTCCTCATGTGAGCCAGTTTCTTTGTAGCGCTTGATGGTTTTTGCCACTGCACTTGGGGACACTTTCAAAGTTTTCCCAATTTTTCGGACTGACTGAACTTCATTTCTTAAAGTAATGATGGCCACTCTTTTTTCTTTACTTAGCTGCTTTTTTCTTGCCATAATACAAATACATCTAACAGTCTATTCAGTAGGACTACCAGCTCTGTATCCACCAGACTTCTGCACAACACAACTGATGGTGCCAACCCCATTTTATAAAGCAAGAAATCCCACTTATTAAACCTGACAGGGCACACCTGTGAAGTGAAAACCATTCCCGGTGACTACCTCTTGAAGCGTATCAAGAGAATGCCAAGAGTGTGCAAAGCAGTCATCAAAGCAAAAGGTGGCTACTTTGAAGAACCTAGAATATAAGACATATTTTCAGTTGTTTCACACTTTTTTGTTAAGTATATAATTCCACATGTGTTAATTCATAGTTTTGATGCCTTCAGTGTGAATTTACAATTTTCACAATCATGAAAATACAGAAAAATCTTTAAATGAGAAGGTGTGTCCAAACTTTTGGTCTGTACTGTATATGACATTTTCTTTGTAAATGATAGTAACCCTTTAATGTGCCGCTCTGTTCACATCTGCATCAATATCTCTTTCACAGACTTTGTTCAGTCAGACTGGCAGATTCCTCAGCATAACCTGATTGACCCCTCTACAAGTCAGTGGGGTCCGTTGTGTGACTGATCTAGCAGAGCATTACAGCTTCTGCTCTGAAGGGAAGCAAATGTGAACACCGCCTCAGCTTCTTAGTGTACTGTCCCCTTATTTCGAACCGGTGCTTAGAGGGTCCCTGTGCCTTTAGTGGGGGCATGTCTCTGTCGCTCTACCGAAAGTGGGGGCAGGTGTGTCTGTCACTCTACCAGGAGTGGTGCGTGTCTGTCGCTCTAGCGGGAAGTGGGGGGCTTGTCTATCACTCTACCGGGAGTTGGGGATGTCTCTGTCCCTCTACCGGAGAGTGGGGTGTGTCTCTGTCGCTCTACCGGAGAGTGGGGTGTGTCTCTGTCGCTCTACCGGAGAGTGGGGTGTGTCTCTGTCGCTCTACCGGAGAGTGGGGTGTGTCTCTGGCGCTCTACCGGAGAGTGGGGCGTGTCTCTGGCGCTCTACCGGAGAGTGGGGCGTGTCTCTGGCGCTCTACCGGGAAGTGGAGCGTGTGTCTTTGTCTTTTATGGTCTCGTTTCTGTCAAAGTGTATACAGGCGTTAACAGACAACTGAACTTTTAGTTCTGGGCAGACAAGTAGTAGAACAATGGTAGAAGCAGTGCTTCCTGGGAACAAAAGAAAATTCCAGCACCTATAGTGCTGGCAGAATGCTGATGAAGGCAAACAGCCAAGTTAAAAAGTATGAAAACCTGGACAGTTCCTGGACATTCTAGACTTGTTTGTGTATCAGAAAGTGTTAGAACTTTTAGGGGGGATGATGGCAGTAAGGCTGATCTGCTGCGCATGTGTTTGGACCGTTCTGCTCCCGGGACACCCTACTCCCCGTGTACCGCCCAGTGCAGGGTCTGAGACACATGCCATTTCTTCTCTCCCCCCCCAGTGGCTCTGGAGCAGAGTAACACCATGCTCAGGAAGAGACACGGCGAGATGCTGGAGTTTCAGGAGACGCAGAGGAGAGAGCGCGAGTTCATCGCTTTCAAGTTCAGTGAAGCCAAGAGCCTGGTGCTGCGGTTATCGGCCGAGCGCGACTCCCTGCAAGGTCACCTGGAGGAGGCGAAAAAACACCTATCCGAGGCGATGGCAACCAGAGAAGACGAGGCCATGGCCGAGGGACCCTCCGAGGTGACTGCCCGCTTCTTCCTGCACCTTCATGCTCCTTACACCCTTGGATAGGCTGCCATGTAATACGTAGCGGGGACTCTTCCCGGGCTGTGGGCTTCCTGTACAGTAATATCCGTGCCCGGCCAACACACGGGGTCCTGCGCTGCTCGTTCCCACCCTCCATGGTCCCAGTTGTGTCTCTGCACCATAGTCACACTATAGCATGTTCTCCATGTTATGTCGCTCCGTGTGATGGCTGCATTGTGCCTGGGGTTCGCTGTTTAAGGCTCTGTTCACACTGGAGGCCTCCACTATACGAGAAGCTGTGACAAGTCTCAGCCTATATGGAAACCCCCAGTGCTTGTGTGGATGGAGCTTATAGGACCCCCATATACATTAATACCCCTATCTAAATCTAACATGTATGGGGGCGCTTCTTCCCTCAACATCGATGTCATATTTTAGCACAGCAGCAGTGACGTCACGTCTGTAGTAATTGACCGCTGCAGCCAATCAGGAAGAAAAAGATTTAAATTCTTATCCGGTGTGGGTGGTCCGTGTGTCCTGTGCTGCTCCGCTGGGTGTAGTAATAAAAGCACCTAAGGTATTAGTGAATGCTTAGATGACCTGTTGGGGGCGCTGCCGCTATCCTCCGCTCTCTGTCGCTCTCTCCTCGGCTCGGCCCCGGCCTGACTGCTGTGCTGTGTGTCATTAGGCTAACAGCCCTGGGACCTCTATGTCCTCCTGTGAAACTCTGACCCAAAGTATGTGCGAAGCGCTGAGAGGGCCAGCACGAAATCACGCGGGGCCACCCCGAGCCGAGCAGGTGAGACCACACGTCTGTCAGCACCCAGGTAATAGGAGCTGGCCGCTCGGAAATGCTGGGAGTCCGATCATAAAGCTGCAGCCGATCAGTGAGTGGAGCCGAGTTTACTGCTCAGCTTTAAGACATTGGTAGGCCCCTTTAAGCAAATGCAATGCATGACATGGCCTATAGTCGGGTGAGGCGCTGTTTCTTAGGTTTCAGCCACTGTTTCCCTAAACCCGTCATCCATGATTCTGTCTTGGGAACAGATGTTGGTGCCGCTCAGGGTTTTAGGGTTTGTTTTTTTTGAGCATGGTGCTGTCTTCTTCTTTTCCCCCTTGTTGATGGATGTCTTTCTGCTGAATGATATCCTAAAGGAATTGCAAAGGTTGATGGAAGCAAACCTGACCCTGGAAAAGGAGAGGCATCGGATGATGAACTCGGCGGCTGCACATGGGGTCAGACTGCGGGTGAGGGAGACGTACTCGCGCTCACCGGCTGCCATCTTCATCCCTACTGTGATCTAATGATTTGTGCCTTACTGTTGCAGGAGGAGACTGAAGTCCGGAGCGTGCCAACAGAAGTGGATTTCCTGCAGGGGGCTGGGGACAGGTAGGTGACCGGCTTTGGGGGGATTTACCCCCTTCAGCGTCGCCTCCTCTTATTCACCCCTCTCTCTCTATCTGTTACTTATAGAAAAGGAAGAGCTGAGCAGGATCTCCAGGAGAAGCTGCTGGAGGCCGAGACACTGTGAGCGCCCTTAATGTGTATTGTGCAGGACGAAAGGAGCTGCTTTCTTGCAGAAACACTGCCACCCCTGACAAGAGGTCGGTTATGGTATTGCATCCCAGAGTGCGATACTACACATAACCCTTGTGCAAGAAAGCGGCTCCTTTGTTTTCTAATTCTAGGGTAGTTTTATGGTTTTGGCTCCGATCCTGCAAGAGGGTGAAGGGGATTGCCGCTGGGCGAGGGGCTGGGATGCCAGGGGGTCTCTCCAGGTTTCCCCCCTAGTTTATATGTCTTGTCACTTCTCGCTTTTCTGCAGGAATTCTCAGCTGCAAGAGCAGATGAAAGAGCTGAGAGAGGAGGTGTCGCATCTGACGCTCCACCTGAGCGAGCAAGGGGAGGACGCGCAGAGAAAACTGCAGGTACAAAGACATGGCCGAATTGTGATCATTGCAGAAATCTTGGCACCGCGGTGGAGGCCGCACCAATCTTTTTGATCATCTCTAATCTGTGTGTCTTAAAGGGGCCGTATATTAGAATAAAACCATACAGCGCCACTCCTGTCCACTGGCAGCTCGGCCTGTGAATGCAATGCATGACTACACCTTTAGACAGGGGTGGCGCTGTTTCTCGGGAAGGTGGAACGCTGTCCTACATGACATCAAGCCTGGCTTGGTACCATACCGATAGCTGGCATCTTCCCGTAGGCAGAGATGGAGGCTCGGTACACAGATCGGTCACTCACAGCCTGTATTCTGTATTGTCAGCGGATGCAGGGTGTTATTAACATTCTCTTTTACCTTCTAGTTACTGACGGAGGAGAAGATGTCAGTAAAAGCCCAGGTAACGTCCCTTCTCGGGGAGCTACACGAGAGCCAAAGGAGTCTGGAGGTTTCTACACAGCAGAAAAAAAAGGTGGAGGAAAGGTAAGGAACTAATGGAGACGGGTGGAAGGCGGTGGTCCTTAAAGGGGTTGTCTCATAAAGAGGATGAACCCAGTCAGTCCGTGCGTTACGTGGTCAGTAGAGATAAGAAAATCAGTCCAGCAGCCACATGAGTAGTCCATGGCCTCCCCATACCTGCTCAGAGTCCGCAGCGCCTCTTCTGCTTTGTAGCACTGACGTGACCACTGGATCAGGGCTCTGCAAATTTAATCTGTCATATCTAGTGGTCAGGTACTCATCTGACTGTCCGATATGCAATGCTACATGTAACCTGCAGGGGAAATGTGTGGACCCCTGGATGGCACCTCATGGCTTCCAAAAGATGTGCCGGAACCAATCCGATGTTGTCTGGGAAGGCCCCCTTTAGGGAAGGTGTTCTTTTAATGAGACATCCCCTTTTACAGCTCCTGGATGTGGCTGTATGTGCACACTCGTATTGTAACCTCTATCTCTGGTTTTGTAGCCTACAAAGCGCACAAGCGCAGCAGCGGGAATGGGAGGCTCAGATGAAGCAGCAGGTCCTCCAGCTGGATCAGAACCGACTGCAGATGCAGAACCTGGAAGCCGCACTGAAGATAGAGAGGACCAACGCCAGAGAAGAGATGTAAGTCATCCAGTAATTCCTGGGGGGCGCAGGATAAGGTATCTGGGACCGTGCAACAGTTGTAAAGGGAATCTGTCCCCCCCGGACGTATATGACCTATTAATATGGGCATACAGGTGATCGAAATCTTACACTGGTCCTACCCGTTTGCCTCCTATTAATGGTCTTGTTGAGAAATCTTACATTCTTTCCTTATGCTAATTTTTTCTTCTGAGCGTGTGGTGCCTGGTAGAAATCCCTGCCTCCCTCTTCATTATAATATCGCCCACCTCCCATCAGCGTCAGTTCTGGTGCAGGAATCTCGCGCCTGCACTCCCTCCACAATACATACCTCTTCCTCCCTTCTATGGGCACTGCATTCAGGGATCTTCTGTGCTGGTGACCTCCGTGCCAGTGACCTGCGGCGTGTGCAACGATAAGGTGCTCTCCCCACTTCCTCCCTGCATAGTCCTCGCCATGTGCAGATGGTTCCTAGTGATGACTGCGCAGGGAGGGAGTGGGGAGAGAATATTATCGGCGCGCACACCGGAGGTCATAGGGACTCACCTGCGCAGAACATCTGCTAAGCAGGTGTGGGAAAGAATGCTGCACAGTAAGAAGTGTTCAGATTAGGGGAGTTTATAGTTTTATCAATTAATAAAATGCAAAGTGAACGAACAAAAGAGAAATGTAAATCAGAATTCGTCTTAATCAGTTCCTCTTGGTAAACTCGCACATGGGTTTTGCAACAACTCGGGTGGTTCCACATATCTTGAAGAAATAACCCCAGATCTTTTGTAGACGCCTCCATACTTATCCATAGTGATGAGTGAATGTGCTGGGATAAGGTGCTAACCGAGTGACTTCGGCGTGCTCGAATACTGTGTTTGAGTCCCTGCCCCTGCATGTCTCACAGCTGTTCCGACAGTTAACAAGGGTATTACCCTTGGCATTGCATAAATTGACAGGCTGCAGATCTCGACTAGATGCTTGTCGATTTTTTTTAATTTTTTTTTTTTTAGCCCACAGCATATACATCTCACACACTGTAAAATTCCGGCAGATTTTACGTAAACGAAGAAAAATCCTCTTTGTTTTTGCACCCTGGGAACTTAAATTCGTAAGAGTTTTTTGTAAAACCGTATGGCCATTTGTAATTTAAAGGGAACCTGTCAGCAGGATTGTGCACAGTAACCTACAGTCAGCAGTCTGCATTATGAATACCTAATCAGAGCACCACATACAGGCCGCCCCGGGGCACGGGCATGTCATTAACTCAAAACTGAAAATAAAGATTAATCAACAACCACAAGACAGTTTTCATCACCAGGTCTCATTGTAATCAGTATAACGGCGCCGACCTGCCACTGTCTGCAGATTACTCAGCCCAATCCTGCTGACCGGTTCCCTTTTACCAGCACACTGACTGGGTGTGTAGCAGCTGCACCTTGGACGTGGCATGAACAATCACAAGAACACTTGGACTCAATCTTTGGCTCACAGTTTGCATCGGCCGTGCGTAAAAGGGCCTTAAAACAAGAGCCGATCGGACTCGCTGCCTTCATAATCGGGCTCTTTAGGAGCTGAAATCTGCTTGTGTTAATGTGCATTGATGCCTATCCCCGGTTTTGGGTGTCAGACCATTATTGAAGATATCTGGCACTCATCACATGCAGCAGGTCGTAAACCATCCATGGACCAGCTTTAGTATTTGCAAGGTTTTAGGCTCTAAACGGGTGGTATGAAATTCGAAAACACTGTGGCTGCATTCTAGGAACAGCACCACATTAGTCTACAGGTTGTGTCTGGGATTGCAGCATTTGTTTGCATTACCAGATTTTCTACCCACTTCTGATTTATAGGTTAGAGCTAGGGAGCGCGATAAACAATCAGCCAAAATGCAAATGGGACAGATTAGAAACTGATTGCACAAAAAAAAAAAAAATGCAGGTTTACGTCAACTATAATTATATGCTTAAGTCTTATGTGCAGTTATATTAATGATGGAGCTTGTTTACAATGTTTTTTTTTTTTTTTTTAAATACCACTGAATTAAAGGGAAAGACCGGAATTAGAAAAACATGGCCACTGTCATCCAATAACAATATCGGGTTGTGTGCGGTGGGGCAGATCAGCACCTTTCACTTTAATGGAACTGGGCTGCCTTACCAGAAGAAAGCGGCCAGGTTTTACAGATTCCGGATCATCCCTTTAATAAGACCCTTTCTACATGTGGCCGTCCTGTTGTTCCAGGGGATTCCGTTCCTTTTCTTCCGAGTGTGAAGGCTCCTGGCTGTCCTGCTGCTCCGCCTGCGTTACCCTCTTCTGCTGAGGAGTTTTTACAAGTTTTGCAAATTCTTCCCATTTTTGACCCACGTTGCTAAAGTTGTCATTCTTTTAAATGCACAAGAGGAAAAAAAAAATCACTATATATTGCACCGCACCATGGTGAGGGGTCTGATCACACATTCATCACTCTGGTTGCACACAGAAAAAAAAGTGCCATGTGTATCACTATTGCAGCACTGTCACATTTACTTTAATGAAACCGAGCTGCATTACCAGCCACAGCCTGTAGCTAGGTGTGGCGCTATTTGTGCACAAAATGCAGCTAATATTTCACCCCATTAATAAAAACCTACACAATGGTGCTGAACACGGTATCACAAAGGATTTATCACTTTATAGATTTGTGCACTCTTAATTTTATGGTTATTTAGGGTCTTATTGTTTTGCTTTTTTGGGGAGTGGCTCGTTGCAGTACCCTAAGGGCTGCAATATGATCCCATTCACCTGCGATCTATGCCGCTGACACATGAGCCATGACCATATCACCCTGGGCTGAAGTTTTTGCCAAAATGCTACGGCAGGAACAGACTAAAATAAGAAAAAAAAAAAAATCAGCTATGTTCAGAAGCACTGTGTAATACCATACTTCTCCTGCGGAGGAGCTGCAGCGAAGAACAGCTTGTCAAACTGAATGTTGTGTATCATACTCATGGAGGGGGACATAAAACATCACAATTTCTCCTCTCTAGGAGGAAGTTGGCCCAGCTCCAGTCCGCATATCACAAATTATTTCAAGAATACGATGACCACATGAAGAAAAGCATCCATCATGAGAAAATGATAAAAGTGAGTACATGCCGACCCATCGCGCTGTAGCCTCGTTTGCTTGGAACGTCTGGACTTTTGTAATGTCTATTGCATTTTAGACCTTGCAAGGACAACTTCAAGAACTGACGCAGCAGCTGCAGGAGGCGGAAGAGGCGCTCGTAGCCAAGCAGGAACTTATTGACAAGCTGAAGGTCGAGACCGACGAGAAAAAAAGTCTGAAGGAGACAATCTCTGTGCTGAAGGCCCAGGTCAGCCATCGCAAAGGGGCGACACTTAGGCAGGGATCAGGCCCTGGATACCAACTTTTATTTTTTTTTTATCTCTTCCATGCAGGCAGAAATATTTCGGTTGGACTTTCACACGGAACGTGAAGCTCGAGCGAGACTTCATGCAGAGAAGCAGGAGCTGCAGGAACAGCTGGATGAACTACTGCGAGAAAGGTGGAGGAATGAAGCTGAGGGGGATAAGCCCCCAGTTATTGTTTGCCCTGTTGCGGTGGTCCCAGTCTGGTAACACTGTCTGTTCTTTATAGGACTAGGATCGAAGAGATGAGGAACAGACACATTGATACTTTACGGCAAAGCATGGGCGGTGAGTACTAGCCTGGATGCGGCATGTCTGACTTTCACCCCTTTTACTCTGGACCAAGTTCCATTCTTTCCTGCCCTTCTTCCTAGAGTCATAAAACTTATTGATCTTGGTGTGGAGGGAAAATGGGAATGTGCAGGTAGGCATCCTGAAAGTCCACCAAGCAGAGGAATTCCTCTGGCTCCATGGAGACCATTACCGATTAAAGGGACTCCATCCTGAAGTGACGTAGTCGCACATACCTGTTTAATAATTTGAGATCCAAGTTGGGACGAACTGAGCCATCCTTCTTTGGAACCATGAACAGGTCTGAATAGAAACCTGAAAAGCGCTCTCGTGTTGGAACGGGGACGATGACGCTGGCCTTGGAGGAGAGTGAACAGACAGCCTTGAAAAACCTGGGGACGAATTAAGCATTCTTTGATGGGCGAGACTTGAAAAATCGAGAGTGTAGAAAACTATCTTGTAACCGTAGGAGACATCTCGGACCCAGGTATCATTTACTACAGATAGCCATTCGTCTTGAAATTAAAGGAGTCTGCCGCCCACCCCATGAGTCCTCCCAGGTAGGAGCGACCCGTCATGCCAAGGAGAATCTGTTGGATCCTGTTAAGGGTGGCTGGCTTTGGTGGCTACTTGGATGCCCCGTCAAGAAGATCCTGAATCCTTTTTTGGAAATCAAAGGACTTGAATGCAGACCTCTGGGCGGCTGACATCTTTGGATGACTGGCAGGTGATGGTTCTGTCTTCCTACCCTGCACGACTTGCTCGGAGGGCGAGCAGGCCAGGTGTAGTGGCAAGGACCAGTCTGCCTATCCTCAGGGAGCATGCTCCAAACACTCGATGTGGGGATAGGGTCCTGCCTGTTAGACACGATGGTACAGTAGTGACTCAATCCCTGGGGGGAAGGGGAGTGACAACCACTCAGTCGCCCAGCTCACAAGCTGAATCTGAAAAATTGGAATTATTAGTAAAACGACAACCTAAAAAGATAGAAAACAGGGCCGAGAGCAGCCCCGCGTCCACCTCTTACTGACGTTAAGCTGAAACTGATTAACCTAGTGCCAGTCCGTGGGGTGTACACTGCGGGGGAGTTACAAACTTTTTTGTGCATAGTGGCAGCAGCATACACCCATGGTTTCTTGTGTCCCGCAATGAAGCAAGAGAGAAAAATAAAACTCCATCTTTTTTAGGTTCTTGTTTTTTCCACTTTTATAGGGTGGTAAAAATGACTTGACAGCCCGATTCTGTTGATTACTGTGATTCCAACCTTGGGTAGTGTTTTCAGGGGATCTAGCAGCAGGCGCTACTGTCCTAAGCTGTCATATGAAGCTGAACAAAATGAGACCTTTATATCTGCAATCCGATGTCTTATTCCAGAGAAATCCACATTCTTTATGTAAATGAGCTGTGTCTAGGCCATAGATCTTAACAGCTCATTTACATATTGAGAAAACCGAGGATTTCTCTGGAATTAGACATTGGATCACAGATTTTATTCAGCTTCCTATGACCTACATGTCCATATAGACTGATTAAGAAGGTAGATTCCCCAGACAAATCAAAATTATGAAATTTGTAAAAAAAAAAATAAATAAATAATTTGTGTTCATGCTGCTTTTGAGACCTGTAATTTTTTTTTCCCTACATTTTTCTAGCAGTAGACAGGTGTAAGGGCTTTTTTTGTTTGGGAGCTGAGCTATTGATTTGTATTAAGGCCCATACTGTTTTAATTGCATGCATTGCAGGAAGTGCTTTCACCCAAAAAACAGAAAGCTTTTTTTTTTTTCTAGTCCTCTAAGGGACTAGTGATACATTTTTTGTATTGCACTATATTTGGTACACAGCGTGGTTTCATTTTTGCCATTTTATGGCATCAGTTGGGTCATTAGACACTGATGTGAGGCTGGTACTTACACTCACAGTAATGTAGGTGGGGAGACAAATTAATTGCTTGCTCTTACGTGATTCTTACTGTCACCTCCCCATTTCCTTCCTAGGTCTGTACCCGTCGCCCTACGCTACTCCATCACCACCTTCCATCCCCCCTTTGGATCGACAAGAGTTCTGCTGCCCGAAGTGTCAGTACAAAGCGCCAGACATAGATACTCTGCAGATACATGTGATGGATTGTATACAGTAGCCGCCCAACACTATGGATTGTTCCTATAGATTGTGAATGGACTCTTACCTGACTGTACACTGATTTTACTATTGGAAGTTGAAGGATGATGCAAATGTTTGGATGAGGGACAGGTAATCCTCCACTTTATGAATGTAAAAGACAAATTAAACTTTTTTTTTTTTTTTTGCTCAAAGTAGATCAGTCGCCAGATATCACAATACTATCTGCATACATTTGATTGATTTTAAACCTGTTGAGGCTGGTGTGCTTTGAAAACGCATTAGAATGGTACTATAATGCTTTCTCAAAGTTTTCCCAGCTAATATTAAAATGCTTATCTTAACCCCCTCTCCAACATCAGTCATATTTGGGAGCTGCACCCGCTCCATACACAGGGGGTGCCAGGCGTGCTGCACAGTCGGCACCAGCCTCTTAGGTGCTATACCTGTAAATGCCACTGTGAATCTGACAGATGGCGGTGGAGGATCAAGTCTCTGTAAGGGACTGAAAGTACGTTTTAAAAAGATATATTCTTTATACAATATGTAAAATCTTAACATTTCAAATTTAATTTTTGATAATTAAAAAGTAGAAAAAAATGGTATTACCCCATTCAATCAGCTCATACGGTAAACATCATGAAGGAGTAGAAACAAGTGTAAGCATGAAAATGAAGGGCGCTTTAAGCGATAAAGGTCAAATACCTCAAACTAGAAAAATTAAACACAGGTTCCACTGAGAAAAAAAAAGTCAAAGGGGTTGGGGAGGAGAAACAGAACATTGGTAGTAGTGATCTGTAAAGAGCTTCTTTAAAAATTGAACCCCAAAAAGCTTTTTCCCATCCTTTACTACCACCTTGGATTATTCCCCCCCTCCCCAGTATATTATCTGGTAAAATGGCGTTCACGGTTTCAACTCTGCTGTTGCAAGAAATAAAGTTACGGGAGAGGGAGGAAAGCATAAACAAATTTGTGTCCTTAAAGGGTTAATCTATAGTGATATCTGGTGACAGATCTGCTCTTGAATGACTACCAGAGTCTGCGCATCGTTGTGCAATTATCGGTTCTCTGTGGCTCATCCCGCCGACCCAGAATGGAGAACGTACTTACGGTCTCTTCCCGACACCTCATTGTGTTCCTCTGTACATAAAATGTGATGTAAAAACACCAAAAATGCCTTTGTTTTTGATTTGTGGTCCATTTATTGAAAAAAAAAAAATCATCTTAAAGGGCCCAATCCCGGGCATCGCTGACCATCCAACCCTCCTGAGCTCACATCAACCACCGCCAGCCCGACAGGAGCGGGTTTTACAGGATGTGGCGTCATTAACAGAGGCGGGTGTGGAAGGCAACGGGAGCCCACTCTCCTCCATAACTCTCAGACCCAGCTGCTCAGGCCTGGACCCGGAGCGGAGATGACGACTACGGAAGGGCTTTATTCAGTGTCCATGATGAAAATTAACAAATCACATTCCAATATATTCCATTTCCTTAGATTTACCCCATTGTCCAGACAATTAGGTTTCAGTCCAATCAATAACCCTGAGGCCCAGTGATACTTTCCAGTTTAGCATGGTCCTTCTAGGCTGGATGCGGTGCTGTTGTCACTGGTCCCAGCACCACGCGGGGTCACTTCAATAATGCGAGGTTTCTCAATAATGCGAGCAGACCGGTTTCCTTTCTCCACTATACCAATGATCCACGCCTGGTGGCCCTCGCCGTACTTGGGCGACTTTATCTCGGCACAGAAGCGTGCCGCTTGCTCCCTCGGAAGGCAGATGAGTAGACCACCTTTACAAGAAAATATTCAGGTTAGAAAGCAGCGCCACAACCAGTCACCCCCATAACAATCAAGTAGTAATTAGATGTGAGCGTATTTTTCAATATTCAGTTTACGATCGCCCGGCGAAGATTGTTTTTGCAATATTTGCCGAACGCCATTGAAATCAATGAAATGAGCAAATATATTCGGAAACAATCGGCAATCATAAGTTCGGCACGAGTAGGGTACCAACATGGCAAATTCGGACTCGGCGATCGTTTCCGAACATTCGCTCACCTCTAGTAGTAACACCACTGCCACCCACTAACCCCATCAGCCCGTACTCACCCGAAGTCTCCGGGGACGTTCCTTGAAGTAACCTGAATCTGGTTCCGCAGGCCTTCGTGATGGCCGCCATCTTGGCAATGATGGGCAAATTGTGGATGACAAAGTTAACTTCGCAGAGTTGCTGCTGCGCCAGGTTTTGAGCATGCCCCAAGATCCCAAAACCAGTAATATCGGTAGCAGCGTGGGCGTTAAATAAGTGCATCAAGGCCGCAGCTAGGGGGAAAAAAAAAAATAAAAAAAATGTAGACCTGAGTGATATTCCGATCTGGCACATGGCATAAATTCCAACAGATGTAATCCATCGATATTAAATTGGTGGGGGACCAACTCTGTGGAGGGACAGGCCCTGAGGTGTAGTACTAGGAACAACCACTACTAAAGGTGGAGCAGCACCTGGCAAACAGTGAAGATTCTTCTGTATTCCAACCAGATCCTGACTATGCGCACTGTGAGAATTCACTAATCTGCAGTGACTACAGACTTGTACCCCAAGACCCGGACACCCTCTTTAAAAGTGTGGCCCCAATTTAAAAAAAAAAAACAAAAAAAAAAACACAACAACAAACAACGCAAAGTCCAACACCGTTCCAGAGAGGTTGGCGCTGTCTTCCAGCGGTCAAGTGATATTATGTAATGTGATCGCTGCAGCCAATCACAAGATGCAGTCTTCATGGTTCCATCAGACGGAAGAGTAAAGGCTGCAGACCATCAGAGTCTGTTAATAAGCAGCAGCACTCAGGTGACAATGTAACATGACCACCAAGAGAGACAGTGCCGATACCTCTGGCATGGGAGGTGGGTGTTTTTTTTTTGTTTTTTGTTTTTTCTTTGGGGGGGGGGGGGAGAGGGGGGATTTGGTGGTTGGGGTTGGCACTTAAAGGGTTAAAACCAAAACCACCATTACATAAAAGCGTTGCGCTATGTGACAGCTCGAGTACAAAAGATCGCTCCCGACGTGATGACCACCAGCTATACGTTACCTGTACGATTCAGAGTCGCCATATTAAACATGGCCTCCTGGTATCCCAGTTCAACCTCCTCTCTGCTCACCACCAGACGGATCTTGTTCCAGCGTTCAGCCTGATGGAGGAGACTTAGGATAATGATTACTGGGGTCAAATCACAAAAGCGTCCTGATAACCATGACTTACGTTGTCCAACCACTGATGTGCGTTCACAGCTACCTGCGTCCCCAGGGGCTTCGTCAGCACCAGGACATCACCAGGAACAGCGTTGTGCGGCCTTGGGAAGAAATGACAGGTTTTACAGTGACGGAAATAAGTATTTGATCCCTTGCTGATTTGGTAAGTTTTCCCACTGACAGAGACATGAACAGTCTATAATTTTAAGGGTTTAATATTGAGAGATTTATTTTTTATATTCTAATCCAGAAAATCACATTGTATAAATTATATAAATGTATTTGCATTTTGCAGTGAGAAATAAGTATTTGATCCCTCTGGCAAACAAGACTTAATACTCTGAGGCAAAACCCTTGTTGGTCTCCAGACCTTAATCCCATAGGAAACTTATGGGGGGAGTTGAAGCTCCGAGTTGCCAAGTGACAGCCTCAAAATCTTACTGATTTAGAGATGATCTGCAAAGAGGAGTGGACCAAAATTCCTCCTGACGTGCGCAAACCTCATTATCAACTACAAAAAACGTCTGACTGCTGTGCTTGCCAACAAGGGTTTTGCCACCAAGTATTAAGTCTTGTTTGCCAGAGGGATCTAATACTTATTTTTCACTGCAAAATGCAAATAAATGTATATAAATTTATACAATGCGATTTTCTGGATTTTATTTTTGATGTTCTCTCTCTCAATGTTAAAATTAACCTACCCTTAAAATTATAGACTGTTCATGTCTTTGACAGTGGGCAAACTTACAAAATCAGCAAGGGATCAAATATTTATTTCCCCCACTGTATCTATAAAAAGTTGCCCAATGTAAGGAAGCAGTCCAGCCATAATTACATTGCAAGAAGTTTAGAGGTTTTTTTTTATGTCTGGACAATCCCTCTAAGATCAGACCCTGGAACCAACTAGAGCCCAATCCAGAAGGACACTAACATGATGAATTCGTTGGACTGACACACAACTGTTGCCACTCCTCCAATGATGATCCACGGATTAACCACAGTCTGGCCCCCGGTGACGGAGGTGCCCCCCTCCTCAGCTGCATCCTTAAAACCTTTAATCATCAGCGGTGTCACCTTCTCCCGTTCCTGGAACACATAACAAGGAGTCTATTGTGTCTGACTAAGAAAGAGCCATCACAGAAAATGAGCTGTATACAAAGCCCCGGGCTCCAATCGCACCCTGAAGCCTGGATCAGTCGCATCAGCCATCAAGATGTAACCGGTATAATCCCCATGTAAGATTAGAGAAACACGACTGCTTCCAAAAAGTCATGAGACCAAAATATTTGTGCGACTTGCGGTCGTGCAACAAATTTTCAAAAAAAAAACGTAAATCAAGCTATACCCAAATCACTATTGTGAGCCACCTGAGCGCAAGGCCCGCAGCAAGTGAGCCACCTGAGCGCGAGGCCAGCAGCAAGCGAGCTGCATGCAACCTGACGGTGAAGTTATTGGGGGGACTTTAACATGTCATCATGGTGGACATCTCTGTCAGCTCTCAGGAAATCTGCTACATTGAGTCAAAGCATGCTAACATTAAGGAGTAACAAGGGTCAAGAAACCATTTGCCGGCCTCACCTCGTCCGTCATCTTCTGGCTGACACTCAGCAGCATCAGCATGTTGTCACACTCCGTAATCCCCATGGCATAGAGGTCACTCAGCACGTTAGCACAGGCAATGCGACCCTTGGGACAAAAAAAAAAAAATGTTTATATTAACCCACATGACATCAAGAACAGTGGCATCAGGACCCCCTTGTGTCAGCTCGTTATAATGATGGGTGTCACAGGAGCAGTGAATTATTGGTGGTCCGGGAGCTCAAATATTCCCTGTAACAATCAAAACCTCAGGTAATTCTCATATGTGATAGCCAGCAGTGTGTTCTGTCAAACTGCATACAGGTATAACAGATGTGGGCATTAACTTGGGGGAAGGCAGGCTATTGGACAGTGGATGCATTGAGAGTGTAAGGAAGTTCCTGCACCTATAGTGCTGGAAGAATGCAGATGAAGAGAAACTGCCAAATTATAAAAAAGTTCATCAAAGAGCATGAGAACCGGGACATATTAGATTTGTATGTTCACCAAATCCAGCATTAAACTTCTTCTGTGGGTCGGGGGCTGCAAGACCGTGCACTAATGTAGGTTTTGTGCAAACAGTTTTGAAGACCATCTCCCCATCTGAAAGGAGACTACAGTGGTAAGTGTAAGACGTGTAATCACAGCGGCGGGCGGACCACCGCCCCCTGTAATGGCCGCATTATGGGCACATTCCTTCCCGCTCAGACCAGGCAGGATCATAGTGACTCAGCAGATCCCATCCCTCCCGGGGCAGCACACAAATCCCTAGGAGTCAGGATGACAAGGCAACACTGCTGGTTAACCCTTTCCTCACCTGCATGTAAGGGTCCTCTACCGATGGATAAAAGAAGTCAGTGGTCTGAACGAGAGAAAGACCCCTCTGCCTTAAAGGGATCACGCAGGAGTCCATGCCAATACCTGAAAGGAAAGCACAAAAGTATTTTACCAACATATAAAAATTGCACAAAGTGCAGATTAGCTGAGCCTTTCTCCCTTTTGGGGTCATCACTGCAGATTTCACCCTTTGCAGTAGTAAATTGACATGGTGCAGACCCCAGAGCCGCAGCGCTGGTCACTGAACTAAAATATTCTGCCCAGCGTGGAGGAATCTCACCTACAATACTGCTACAGCGCGTGGTTTCTCCACAGCGGAAACATGAAACGCGCTTTTATAGTATTAGCCAATAAGTTGCAGAAACCTATTTGTAGCCGGCGGTTCCTCAAAATGATCTAAAACCCAACCAGCATCCAATATCGTGCAATCATCGGATTACTAAAGGCCAATGAGCAGATACAACAATGCTCGCCCCAAAATCGTGCGCCCATCACACGAGCCAAGCGCTAGTTCATCTCCTGGTCGCTTATTTGGGTTGTCGGCAGCACATCGCCCCATTGTAAACAGGAGACGTGCTGCCGAGTACATGCATTGGAGCTGGCTTATGGGCAGAATACAGCACTGGGACCTTTCAATGGTCTTTAAAGGGAACCTATCACCCCGTTTTTTTCGGTATGAGATAAAAATACTGTTAAATAGGGCCTGAGCTGTGCATTACAATAGTGTAGTTTGTGGACCCCGATTCCCCACCTATGCTGCCGAAATACGTTACCAAAGTAGTCATTTTCGCCTGTCAATCAGGCTGGTCAGGTCGGATGGGCGTGGCTTCTTCCCCCAGATATTGCGTAGTTTTCCGTTGGTGGCGTAGTGGTGTGCGCATGTCCAAGGTCCCCAATCCTGCACGGGGGGGTGAAAATAGCAGCGATGTCCGTTATTCCATTGGTGGTCGGTGGGCGCGGCCATCTTCCTTTGGCCGCGCGTGCGCAGAAGCGGCGCTCTGCTGGCCGCGGCTTCAGGAAAATGGCCGCGGGATGCCGCGCGTGCGCAGATGGAGATCGCGGCGGCCATTTTCCTGAAGCCGCGGCCAGCAGAGCGCCGCTTCTGCGCACGCGCGGCCAAAGGAAGATGGCCGCGCCCACCGACCACCAATGGAATAACGGACATCGCTGCTATTTTCACCCCCCCGTGCAGGATTGGGGACCTTGGACATGCGCACACCACTACGCCACCAACGGAAAACTACGCAATATCTGGGGGAAGAAGCCACGCCCATCCGACCTGACCAGCCTGATTGACAGGCGAAAATGACTACTTTGGTAACGTATTTCGGCAGCATAGGTGGGGAATCGGGGTCCACAAACTACACTATTGTAATGCACAGCTCAGGCCCTATTTAACAGTATTTTTATCTCATACCGAAAAAAACGGGGTGATAGGTTCCCTTTAAGGGGGGGACTAAAGGTACCGTCACACTAAACGACTTTATAACGATATCGCTAGCGATCCGTGACGTTGCAGCGTCCTCGCTAGCGATATCGTTTAGTTTGACACGCAGCAGCGATCAGGATCCTGCTGTGATGTCGCTGGTCGCTGAATAAAGTCCAGAACTTTATTTGGTCGTTTGATCGCTGTGTATCGTTGTGTTTGACACCAAATGCAACGATACCAGCGATATTTTACACTGGTAACCAGGGTAAACATCGGGTAACTAAGCGCGGGGCCGCGCTTAGTAACCCGATGTTTACCCTGGTTACCAGCGTAAAATGTAAAAAAAACAAACAGCACATACTCACATTGCGTCCCCTGCAGTCTGCTTCCTCCTCTGACTCAGCGCCGCAAAGTGAAAGTGAAAGCAGCACAGCGGTGACGTCACCGCTCTGCTCTCACTGTACGGCGCTCAGTCAGTCAGGAAGTGGACGCAGGGGGACGTGAATGTAAGTATGTGCTGTTTGTTTTTTTTACATTTTACGCTGGTAACCAGGGTAAACATCGGGTTACTAAGCGCGGCCCTGCGCTTAGTTACCCGATGTTTACCCTGGTTACCAGGGGACCTCGGCATCGTTGATCGCTGGAGAGCGGTCTGTGTGACAGCTCTCCAGCGATCAAACAGCGACGCTGCAGCGATCGGCATCGTTGTCGTTATCGCTGCAGCGTCGCTTAATGTGACGGTACCTTAAGATAAAAGGGTCCTCTCAGATTTCCATGCACACCAAAGGGCTGTGTGCTTCCTATAGACCACAGATTGCACCGATCTGCTCAGAGCATCGGGCGACCAGTAGAGCTGGAGTGGCCCTGTGAGTCTGCTCACCCAGCCGTGGGACTCCTCCTTCCTGCACCGCACAGGGGCCCCCCGGGTCCAGGCGACCACCCTCGCCGGGTTCCCCGTCCTCCAGTCCCGCCAGGAGCCTGAGCAGAGTCTCCTGCGGGACTTTACAGCCTCAGCCCTTCATATCGGAGAACGATGTGAGGCGGAAGGCGGCCCCCAAACCCAGAGACTCGGGGTCAAACGACCGGTACCCCGGAAAGTAAGGCGCCATTGAAGCAGGGAGAGAACCGGCCGCCATGATAGCTGCGTGCAGAATGCAACTTCCGGGGCTCAGACGCCACAAGTCATATGTCTGCTTAGAGCGCATGCGCGCAGCTCCACCATAGACGACAGCCAACGCGGATAGAACGTCTGTTGCCATAGAGATGCGGCTTTCTCCTGCCGCACTGTAGAAGTAACCGCTGCTGTTGCCATAGAGACTGTAGGATTGTAGCCGTTCTGGGGAATTCGGCAGTTCCCAGGATGGATGGGCCGCCCCAGGGCTCTTCTCTGGCCTCTCCTGTCCATGCAGCCGCTGTCACCGGGGACAAGGCGACTCTCCTGCGCCTTATCGGCTGCAGCCCAGATCTGACTGACCAGGAGGACCAACTTGGGAGGACTCCCCTGATGTACAGCGTCCTGGGTGACCGCAGGGCCTGTGCTGAAGCCCTCATCCGTTATGGAGCCCGTGTGAACCGCTCGGATAGAAGCGGGAGGACGGCGGTACACTTGGCAGCGCAAAGCGGCAACCATCGGCTTCTGAAGCTTCTCCTGTCTCGTAGGGCGGACTGCACCCACCGCGATTTGCGGGACATCACAGCGTTACATCTGTCCACACGTCACCAGGATACCCGCTGTCTGGCGCTTCTTCTGAAACACACCCCGCCCGGTCAGGTAGATGCCCAGGACCAACGGAAACAGACCGCCCTGCACTGGAGCGCCTACTACAACCGCCCGCGCCACGTCAGGCTGTTAGTGAGGCACGGATCAAACATCGGCATCCCCGACCAAGAGGGTAAAATACCTCTACACTGGGCGGCCGGACATAAAGACCCGGAAGCGGCCTTGACGGTGCGCTGTTTGCTGGAAGCCGCCCCGACAGAGTCGTTACTCAACTGGCAAGACTACGAAGGGCGCACCCCTCTGCACCTCGCCGTCGGTGATGGTAATCAGGAGGTGGTGCGCCTTCTCACGTCCTACCGTGGATGTAACGTGGCCCCCTATGACAATCTCTTCCGTACCCCGCTACACTGGGCGGCACTTTTGGGTCACACTCCTATCGCAAACCTTCTCCTGGAACGAAACCGTTCTCCGAACATCCCTTCCGACAGTCAAGGAGCCACACCACTGCATTACGCGGCCCAAGGAAACTGCCCCGATACCGTACGGGTCCTGCTCACTCACCTTTCCGTGCGAGATGAAGCGGATTTAGAGGGTCGGACGGCTTTTATGTGGGCGGCCGGCAAAGGAAGTGATGAGGCGCTAAAAGTTATGTTGGAGCTTGACCCAGAACTTGAGATAAACAGGACAGATAAATATGGCGGCACCGCCCTTCATGCCGCCTCCTTATCGGGGCAGATCAGCACTGTCCGCGTACTATTAGATAACAGTGCCCAAGTGGACGCTGTGGATGTCATGAAGCACACGCCGCTCTTCAGAGCATGTGAAATGGGACACCGAGAGGTCATCTCTACCTTAATTAAAGGTGGCGCAAAAGTTCATCTCGTGGACAAGGATGGGCGCTCTCCGCTCCATTGGGCGGCATTAGGAGGCAATGCCAATGTATGCCAAATACTTATGGAAAATAATATTAACCCTAATGCCCAGGACTATGAAGGTCGGACTCCATTGCACTGTGCAGCCTATGGGGGCTACATTGGCTGCATGGAAGTATTAATGGAAAATAAGGCAGATCCCAACATCCAGGATAAAAATGGACGCACGGCTTTACACTGGTCCTGCAACAACGGCTACTTAGACGCCGTGAAGCTGCTGCTGCTGCATTATAATGCCTTCCCCAACCAGATGGAAAGCACAGAAGAAAGATATACACCCCTAGATTACGCACTGTTGGGTGGGCATCAGGAGGTCATACAGTTTATGTTCGAGCATGGCGCTCTCTCCATTGCTGCCATACAAGACATTGCCGCTTCCAAAATCCAAGCCGTCTACAAAGGACACAAAGTACGACGGGCTTTTAGGGATAGGAAGAACCTATTAATGAAGCACGAGCAGTTGAGAAAAGATGCAGCTGCCAAAAAGAGAGGAGAAAATAAGAGAAAAGTAAAAGCTGGTCAACAATGTAAAGAAAGCCAAAAAGATGAGAAGCAAGCCAAACCAACAGAAGTCTTAAGGGACTGGGAGGATGGAAATAATAAGGAAACCAAAGAAATTAGATTTAAAGAAATTCCCAATAAGAAAACACTTAAGGAACACCTCAACCAGATTTACCAAGAAGCCCAAGATGGTAAGACATCTCCGTGGCCCAGAGAGATTTGCATGTTACCAAGCCGAAATAGTCCCAGAAAATTGAGTCATTCTCCAAGTATATCTTCTCCAACTCCACGATTTGAGGGGCAGTCTCATGAAGATGACCCGATTAAGACAGAAGATGACAAAAAGAAATGTGGTAGACCAAAAAGAGAAGCCAACGACGTCAATAAACCCAAAAAAGTGCACCTTGGCCACCAAAAAGGTCGTAGGAAGTCAGACAAGATCAGAGAAGAATCTGGTTCTTCTCTAATGTCGGAGAATAGTGATGAAGGTGGTAGAAACAGAATTAAGGTAAAAGAAATGGAAACTTCAGAAAATATCCAAAACGAGGAGGTCCTTCAAAAGAGCACCAGAATACATAGGACTAAAAAACAGGACCTGGATATCGTCACCCAAAAGCTTGGATCTTATAATATTACAGAATCAAGATCAACCAGGAAAAAGAGAGAACGTGATGATCGTATAGTCCAAATGGAAAATGTTGATGGAGAAGTATTGGAAAATCAAAAACATCAAGAGAAGAGTTTTTCTGCCAGAACTGGACACAGACCTTCGACGGGAAAACTGTCCAAGTGTGAAGACAAAAAGTCTTCAGGAAAGGTCCATCGTAGTTCTTCTGGTTCCCACTCGAGGAGGATGACACATGGACAAATGGAAGCGAAAATAGTGACTTGCTCGTCATCAAGCGATATCAGCTTCCGGAGGTCACTGACCAACTCAATTCCCAGGGAATCTTCAAGGTTCGGTCAAAACATGATGGACTGGCAGCAGCTGGACATCGAGTTAATTCCATTGGAAGCAAGACTGCAATTGGTGGAGAGGGAGAAAGCGAGGAAGCAACTGTTTCAGCGCAAAAAACAAGCCGCGATGGTTATACAGAGGGCCTGGCGCCAGTACAGAAGCAAGAAAAAGAGGAATAATATAAAATCTTCTCATGGTCACCTACCATAAATCACGTTCTTCACAAATCTGGGAGACCCTGACTGTACGTGTTCCTTGTACTTGATAACATTGCTGCTCTTCTCCTGAAGGAGGTCAGGGCCATATTTATTTTTATTAAGTATTTAAGAAATCTTCTATCCAATATGTGACTGTGCCACGTAGGGGTGGAAAACCTGCATATCTTTTATTACCCAAAGCAATTTTGTCCAGTATTAAAGGGGCTAGATTACACTTGATATAATACAAACTTAACACGTGGATTTTGGTGCAGATTTGCTGCAGAATCCACAGTGGAGGATGCAATTGGCAAAAAAAAAAAACTTGTTTGGAAAGGGAATTTGCAAACACTTTTTCCATAAAGCTAGGGTGGCCGGATTCTTTAAAGGGAATATGTCACCAATAAATGACTTAGTTAAATCAGTTTTTCATGTTAAAGGAGGTTTTAACAATGTTAAATATATATTTTATTTTTCCTTATCATTATAGTTAAAAAAAAAAAAAAAATTTCACACTGGCCACTAGGCCTAATATTGGACTCTTCGTTCTTGTTCTTCACATGGATATTAATAGCTTGTATAAAAGAGTTAGATGAGCATGCTCTAATCTGGGCAAAGGTCATTGTGGGGAGGAGGTGAGCTGTGACATCACCTATTGTGAACACGTGAAATAGATCACTGTCTGTAGTTCCACTTTTTGTATTCAAGAACTGAAATAAATTAACTTTTTGATATTCTAATTTTGTGAAAAGCGCTTGTAGGCGTTACCAATCATTGTACAGGAAGGGGAGGAGGTGAGCTATGAATTTACTCAGTTAATGTTGGACATTTATTTACTGTAGATAGATGTTTTCTGTAATTGTAATCCGGTTATGTGACGATAATGAGACTGATGAAAAGTCTTCTGTGCAGGCCAGTAAGTATGAGTCCGGTGTGGAGCCTAATGACCAGTGTGAAAGTACATTACAGTCTACGGTGTCACATGGATTTTAGTCCCTTAAAGGGAACCTGGCAGCATATTTTCCGGCTATAATATGCCGCCACTACCTTTCAGGGCTTATCTACAGCATTCTTATACTCACCCGGGTTTTGCGGTCCGGTCCGATGGGTGTTGCAGGTCCTGGTCCGGCGCCCTCCTGCTTCTTCATCGCTCCCCAGCATCAGCGCTCCTGCGCAGGCGTACTTCTCTGCCCTGTTGAGGGCAAAGTACTGCAGTGCGCAGGGAAAGGTTAGAGAGGCCCAGCGCCTGCGCACTGCAGTACATTGCTCTCAACAGGGCAGAGAAGTACGCCTGCGCAGGAGCACCGATTGCAGTTCAATCCCATTCTTTGACATTGATTACCAAAATCCTAGAAAACTTTTAACTGTTACAAATGATCATCAGGTAGAAGAATAGTATTCTTTTCAGTCTTCCTTTGTGGGGTTTTTTTTTAATCCTAGCATTGTCTGATCCATGTTCATCAAGTCAAAAACATCAGGTTTTCCTGAGTCCGGTGCAGTCATAGTATGTGTTATGGAAATTTGGTTTGGATAAATCTATCCCTGTGTGTGCTGCGGCTGTTCCCAATAAGGCCGGGATCACACACAGCGAGATACGGCCGAGTCTCGCAGGTTAAAACCAAACTCTGGCACCGGCACTCCGGAGCGGAGCGTGCGGCCGCATAGCAATACATGGAGCTGCACACTCCGCTCCGGAGTGCCGATGCCAGAGCTTGTTTTTAACCTGCGAGACTCTGCCGTATCTCGCTGTAGTGTGACTCCGGCCTAAGACTGAGTATTTTGAGCGCTCAAGAATGGACTGTACACTGTTGTGACAATAACATTCCACCAATACTTTTGATTTATTGTACATACATGGATTTATAACTGCATATAGAAAGGAGGTGGTTAGTTAATTACCATATTGTCTAGCTCCTCTGTTATTGGTTATCTAAATATATATGGAATATTGTGATTAATGCACATATGAATGCTGATTAGGCAACTAAAGTGTAGCAGTTTGCATCTAGGACAAAGTTGAGACATCTGATCATCACTTATTACATCTGGTGCTGTTCCACTTTCTGCTGGAAATGCTTGAACAGTCTGTCTGGCTTATATCAGTTTATGTCAGCCATTTTAAGCCATTGATTATAGTGTATATATTAGCTGTGGATATATGAGTATACATGAGTATATATAGTTATATAGGAGTATATACGCAAGTGAGATCTATATGATATATATTTCCATCACATATGTGCTGAGCAGACTGTCCACAGGGCTCCTGACCCAAACTCAGCCTCATAAGTAGGAGACAGGCGGCCGGGCTCATGTGTCACGGTTTGACTACGGCACGGGCTTGTGGGTGATCATCAGGCACAGATTGGGTGTATGGTGATGCTCACAGCAAATGATATATCTCTTTTTCTGAATCCAGCATCCTGATTGGCTACCATGAGACAGATCTGATACAGGGTGCACTGTATGCAGTGATAAAGATTCATGTTTACATGTACATAATATACATTCTAAGGCATTTTATTTAGTCAATGTACCAAGTTTTGGATAATGTATTTTGTATCATGTGCATCTAAATTATTTTTCACAAAATGCCTGAAATATTGATGAATATTGATGCCAGAACACCAAAGACGTACGGATATCGGCCATTTTTATTTTACTTTAAAACTTTTAAGCTTGAAAGTCAACTTAAAAATATAAAAAAAAAAAAAAAAAAAAACAACAAACTAAAAGTTTCCTGAAATAAAGTCATGGACTCGCCTCTTGGTCATTTGGTATCTTTATTACACTTGTGCTCCCAGCTCTGTACAGGAACGGATAATAAGGGCGTATGGATTAGGGGGGGATGATTCTTAATATTTCAGTCCAGGAATCCTAGATCTATGGCTTCTGGCAGCTGTGGGTGAAGTATTCGTGTAGCCAGTCGTTCTATGTCATCCAGGCTGAGAAGAGAGAGGCTGCGCTCGTAGTCCTGAAAAGAGGGAAGACGAGGCACATCATTAGGGCTTCGGTGTAGTTGCTGAATGTTCATCTCTTTTCTGGGAAATTGAATGCAAACTATTGTTTTCTGTTATGAGCCACTATGGCTTGGGGAGAGCAGACTGTAGGTCCTGCAAAAGTCTGGTCTCTGAGTTACAACCATTTACATATATTGTAATTACATTATTATTAGTGATGAGCGAACATGCTTAGATAAGGTGTTATCTGGGCATGCTTGAATAATATGTTGTAGTACCCGAGGCTGCAAGTCTTGTGGCTGTTCGACATCCACAACATGTGCAGGGATTGCTTGTTTGTTAGACAATCCCTGCATGTTTTGTGGCTGTCCCAACAGCCGTGAGACATGCAGGTGCGGGGACTTGGACATATTATTCGATCACGCGAAGACACGGTTAGCACTCAAGCATGCTAAGATAATCATAACGCCTTATCCAAGCACATTCACTTATCACTAGTGTTGAGCGATACCGTCCGATACTTGAAAGTATCGGTATCGGAAAGTATCGGCCGATACCGGCAAAATATCGGATCCAATCCGATACCCGATACCAATACAAGTCAATGGGACTCAGGTATCGGACGGTATTCCTGATGGTTCCCAGGGTCTGAAGGAGAGGAAACTCTCCTTCAGGCCCTGGGAACCATATAAATGTGTAAAATAAAGAATTAAAATAAAAAATATCGCTATACTCACCTGTCCGACGCAGCCGGGACCTCGGCGATTGTAAGCGGCAGCGTTGTTTCTTTAAAATTCGCGCTTTTACTTGCTTACGTGAATTCCCGGCTTCTGATTGGTCAGGGCGGCCATGTTGCCGGGACTCGGACCAATCACAGCAAGCCGTGACGAAATTACGTCACGGCTTGCTGTGATTGGTCCGCGTCCCGGCAATATGGCGCCGTGACCAATCACAAGCCGTGACGTCACGGGAGGCTGGACACGCGCGCTTTTCAAAATAAGCGCGTGTCCAGCCTCCCGTGACGTCACGGCTTGTGATTGGTTAATGGCGGCCATGTTCCTGGGACGCGGACCAATCACAGCAAGCCGTGACGTAATTTCGTCACGGCTTGCTGTGATTGGTCCGCATCCCGGCAACATGGCCGCCCTGACCAATCAGAAGCCGGGAATTCACGTAAGCAAGTAAAAGCGCGAATTTTAAACAAACAACGCTGCCGGTTCCTTCGCTGAGGTCCCGGCTGCGTCGGAGAGGTGAGTATAGCGATTTTTTTTATTTTAATTCTTTCTTTTACACCTTTTTACATTAATGTTGTTTCGATTCCGATATTACAAAAATATCGGATCTCGGTATCGGAAATTCCGATACAGCAAGTATCGGCCGATACCCGATACTTGCAGCATCGGAATGCTCAACACTACTTATCACTAATTATTATTAGACAGGACTCCCAATCTAGGATGTCCTTGTGCCCTAGTAAGACATAAAATGGACAGTCCCTTAAAAAATATAAGCGTCACTGTACTTTCTGACTTTCCTGACAAAATGAAAAAAAAAAAAAAGAAAAGCTAAATGACACCAGATGGGTATCTTCCTTCGGTCTAATTCTGCCTGTTGTCAAGCGCAATCTGACTAGAGACCCCGAGACTGATTATTGAAGAGATAAGTCTTTGCGTCTATGAAACTGTATACACAGAGGTGGGCTCACAGTCCAAGGCAGGCAAGTCACTGGACAAGGGCAGGATTAACCCCTTTCTGACCTCGGACGGGATAGTACGTCCGAGGTCAGAAGCCCCTCTTTGATGCGGGCTCCGGCGGTGAGCCCGCATCAAAGCCGGGACATGTCAGCTGTTTTGAACAGCTGACATGTGCCCGCAATAGGCGCGGGAAGAATCGCGATCTGCCCGCGCCTATTAACTAGTTAAATGCCGCTGTCAAACGTAGACAGCGGCATTTAACTACCGCATCCGGCCGGGCGGCCGGAAATGACGGCATTGCCGACCCCCGTCACATGATCGGAGGTCGGCGATGCTTCAGTATTGTAACCATAGAGGTCCTTGAGACCTCTATGGTTACAGATCCCCGGCAGCTGTGAGCGCCACCCTGTGGTCGGCGCTCACAGCACACCTGATTTTCTGCTACATAGCAGCGAACAGCAGATCGCTGCTATGTAGCAGAGCCGATCGTGCTGTGCCTGCTTCTAGCCTCCCATGGAGGCTATTGAAGCATGGCAAAAGTTTAAAAAAAAGATACAAAAAATGTGAAAAAAATAAAAAAAATATAAAAGTTTAAATCACCCCCCTTTCGCCCCAATCAAAATAAATCAATTAAAAAAAAAAAATCAAATCTACACATATTTGGCATCGCCGCGTTCAGAATCGCCCGATCTATCAATAAAAAAAAAGCATTAACCTGATCGCTAAACGGCGTAGCGAGAAAAAAATTCGAAACGCCAGAATTACGCTTTTTTGGTCGCCGCGACATTGCATTAAAATGCAATAACGGGCGATCAAAAGAACGTATCTGCACCAAAATGCTATCATTAAAAACGTCAGCGCGGCACGCAAAAAATAAGCCCTCAACCGACCCCAGATCATGAAAAATGGAGACGCTACGAGTAACGGAAAATGGCGCGATTTTTTTTTTTTTTTTAGCAAACTTTGGATTTTTTTTTCACCACTTAGGTAAAAAATAACCTAGTCATGTTAGGTGTCTATGAACTCGTACTGACCTGGAGAATCATAATGGCAGGTCAGTTTTAGCATTTAGTGAACCTAGCAAAAAAGCCAACCAAAAAACAAGTGTGGGACTGCACTTTTTTTGCAATTTCACTGCACTTGGAATTTTTTTCCCGTTTTCTAGTACACGACATGCTAAAACCAATGATGTCGATCAAAAGTACAACTCGTCCCGCAAAAAATAAGCCCTCACATGGCCAAATTGACGGAAAAATAAAAAAAGTTATGGCTCTGGGAAGGAGGGGAGTGAAAATCGAACACAGAAAAACGAAAAATCCCAAGGTCATGAAGGGGTTAATGTATGCTGAGAAGTAAAGAGAAAAGAAGTTCCAGAACATATAGTCATGGCCGCATGCTAACCAAGAGAAAACATCCATTCAGTAAGAGAGAATATGTTATATTGTGTGGAAACCGGGACAGTTCCTAGCTATATTACACTGCTATGTGCCACAAACATACTCCAAAGACATATTGATAGGGAATGTAGATTTAGAGCCCCAATGGGAACAGCGATGATAATGTCTGTAAAGCGCTGCAGAATGTGATGACGCCATATACTGTATTCAGACTAGAATGCAAAAAAATAAAAAAATTAAAAAAATATGGGGGTTGGGTCTTAGAGCTTGTATGTAGCTTACCGGGAAGGTCGCGGCAGGAGTCGGGCGATGCTGCTTTCTGAAAGCCCAGAGTCACCTCGGTTCCAGGATTTCAATGCTGTGGATGTCGGGAAAATATCTTCCAGAGGAGGACATGCACAGACTGAGATCTCGACGCCAAATTTGAAATCTGTGCATGTGCAGCCTCTGAAGGCCATTTTTCCCCAGACTCCACCGCATTGAAACCACAGAAATGCAGAGGCTCCAGGCTTTCACAAAATGTCAGCGGAGCCCCCACACCGCCAAGTGCTGCCAAACACCCCTTTCTACCAGCCTGGGATGGGACTCGCAACATCGCGTCGCACCTCATAACACCTGTGACCCTGCTCCACCACCGCCGTAAGATGGACCCATTTTCCCCATAGTTTCCTCCTGAAAATTTGTGGTGCATCTTATGGTCCGAAAAATACGGGTAAGTAAAATACATAGTACAAGATAGGACATAGACGGTTCCCACCTTTTGTACATACTCCAGAACCCTCTCCGCATCAGTGGGACTAAAGTGCTTCCCCAGGATCACAGCCAGGGATTTCCAAACGGTGTTCCCACCGACCTCCAGCGATGACCGCTCCTTCACCATTAGGTTCAGTCTTGCACCAGCTCCGATAGAGTAAAAAGAAAGACTATGCTCATCTGAAAAGTAAGACAATACTGGTCAAATAAGATAAAGTAGGATTCGTTAGTAACATTATAAAACGGAGTCATTTTGCTCTGTCCTTTTCTGATACCTCTTTTGCCAGGTCAGTAACCTGTCACCGCTGGACAGAAGACAATCACCTTACTTCCCAGCTGGGCCGATGTGACATCATCAGTGAGGCGTGATATAACGATCACGTCATCCCAGTCCGACTAACCAAAAGGTAAGGAGATTGGCAGGACTTCCGTCCAGCGGTGACAGATTACTGACCTGGAGTCTGCAAATCGATTCTCCCAACACTACGTCTCCCTCAACGTGCTACAGCAGAGCGTGCAGGACAGGTAGAGAGAAGGGTAAGGAATACAAGACCAGACAAGATGGCTACTACTAGAGATGAGTGCACTCATTCCGGGCTAGCCATCAGACAGGAGCCCTGCGAACATCCTTCTACCTGCCAAACACAGATTTATTCCTCTGGCAACCACTCGCTTACAGTCACTGCTCACTAAAATGCCAGCACGGCTGTAATAACTTCCCGGCACCTTGATTGACAGCTCAGGCCGGCCTCACACTAGCGAGTTTTACGGACGTAAGAGCGCAGAAATTACGTCCGTAAAACTCGCAAAATAAACGGCACAATTATTCTCAATGGGGCTGCTCCTATTAGCCGTATATTACGGTTCAGTATTATACGGCTTTCTACGGCCGTACAAAATCGCAGCATGCTGCGTTTGTCACCGTATTGCGCAAAAAAATCGCTAATGAAAGTCTATGGGGGCGAGAAAAATACGGATTCCACACGGACCTGCAGTGTGACTTGCGAGAAATACGCAGCAGTGTTAGTGAAAAGTCGGTAATTCAATTGCCGGCTTTTCATTTCTCCTGCACAAACCCGACAGGATATGAGACATGGTTTACATACAGTAAACCATCTCATATCCCCCTTTTTTTTGCATATTCCACACTACTAATGTTAGTAGTGTGTATGTGCAAAATTTCAGCGCTGTAGCTGCTGAAATAAAGGGTTAAATGGCGGAAAAAATTGGCGTGGGCTCCCGCGCAATTTTCTCCGCCAGAATGGTAAAGCCAGTGACTGAGGGCAGATATTAATAGCCAGGAGAGGGTCCATGGTTATTGGCCCCCCCGTGGCTAAAAACATCTGCCCCCAGCCACCCCAGAAAAGGCACATCTGGAAGATGCGCCTATTCTGGCACTTGGCCACTCTCTTCCCACTCCCTGTAGCGGTGGGATATGGGGTAATGAAGGGTTAATGTCACCTTGCTATTGGAAGGTGACATTAAGCCAGATTAATAATGGAGAGGCGTCAATTATGACACCTATCCATTATTAATCCAATTGTTGGAAAGGGTTAAAAAACACACACATGATTTAAAAGTATTTTAATGAAATAAACACAGCGGTTGTTGTAATAATTTATTGCTCTCTCATTCCATTTTCAGACCCTCGCTTGGCAAAATAATAAACACACAAGATACATACCCTCTCTGATGAACTGTCACGTCCCACGAAGTAATCCATCTGAAGGGGTTAACTAATATTACAGGCACGAGCTGCGATAAACCACTCGCTCGTGCCTGTAATCCCCGGGTGCTGAAAGGAAAGCAGTGATCTATACTTACATTCAGTCGCGGTGATGCGCCCCTGCTGGATGTTCTCATGAACTGCAGCCTGGGAACTTTTTCCCACGCTCCAGGTCATATGAGGACATCCACCAGGGGGCGCATCACCGCGACTGAAGGAAATGTAGGTCAATGACCTACATTTCCTTCATTCCCCGGGGATTACAGGCATGGAGCACAGCTGCATTTAGCAGGGCTCGTGCCTGTAATATTAGTTAACCCCTTCAGATGGATTACTTCATGGGACGAGACGGTTCACCAGAAGGTATGTATCTTGTGCGTTTATTATTTTTCCAAGCGAGGGTGTTCCTGATGGATTGAGAGAACAATAAATTATTACAACAACCGCTGTGTTTATTTCATTAAAATACTTTTAAATCATGTGTGTGTGTGTTTTTTAACCCTTTCCAACAATTGGATTAATAATGGATAGGTGTCATAATTGACGCCTCTCCATTATTAATCTGGCTTAATGTCACCTTCCAATAGCAAGGTGGCATTAACCCTTCATTACCCCATATCCCACCGCTACAGGGAGTGGGAAGAGAGTGGCCAAGTGCCAGAATAGGCGCATCTTCCAGATGTGCCTTTTCTGGGGTGGCTGGGGGCAGATGTTTTTAGCCACGGGGGGCCAATAACCATGGACCCTCTGTAGGCTATTAATATCTGCCCTCAGTCACTGGCTTTACCATTCTGGCGGAGAAAATTGCGCGGGAGCCCACGCCAATTTTTTCCGCCATTTAACCCTTTATTTCAGCAGCTACAGCGCTGAAATTTTGCACATACACACTACTAACATTAGTAGTGTGGAATATGCAAAAAAAAGGGGGATATGAGATGGTTTACTGTATGTAAACCATGTCTCATATCCTGTCGGGTTTGTGCAGGAGAAATGAAAAGCCGGCAATTGAATTACCGGCTGTTCACAGATATCGCGCTGAATGAAATCTAAATACAGAATATATATATGTGTCTCAATGACATTATATATATATATATATATATATATACATATACATATACACTGTATATATGTTTTCCCGAACATTTGAGCACATAAATCCATTAGATGTCGGTTTTGCAAGCCTGCGCGAAAATCTCGCAGTACGGATGCCATACGGATTACATACGGAGGATGCCATGCGCAAAATACGCTGAAACACCCTGACTACGGATCAATATTTTGGGAACATTTCTCTGTATTACGGCTGTAGTACGGACGTATAATACGTGGCGTATTGTCTTACGCCAAGTGTGAGGCCGGCCTCACTCTGTAGTGTGTGTGTGTGTGTGTGTGTGTGTGTGTGTGTGTGTGTGTGTGTGTGTGTGTGTGTGTGTGTGTGTGTGTGTGTGTGTGTGTGTGTGTGTACGTACAGAGCAGGCTGTCAGAGTGCGGAGGAGAAATGACAGCCGCGCTCACACTGTAGTAAGCAGTGACGGTAAGCGCTCCCTGCACCGCCACAATGACTGGAGGTGAGCAGCTGCAGGGAGGATAGGAGTTCATTTTCTCCCTGTAGCTGCTGCTCCAGCAGGCAGACACGATTATACCCACATGTCTGGAGGGAACTAACATTTCTGGACATGACAGGTTCCTTTTGCAATTTTAACCTGCCATCATGGCGTAGTGAATGACCAGACAATCTTTCCAATATGCCTCCATTTGGATTTTTTTTAGATGCAGCAAAATCTACCCCCCCGGATGATTGACACCACCAGGTTCCTCCAACTCTTGAGTATCTGACATTGCCATATATTTCCTGTGCAAGGAGCTGCTTAGGTATAAATCACAGTGGGGGTAAACTACAGAAAAAAAAAAAAAAGCTAATTTCAGAGATTTAACCCCCGAGACCCTAAAATCAAGGCTGACCGTTTTTTTTTTTTGTCATACGTTTTTATACATCAGCAGTGAATAAAATTTACAAGACCAAAAACAATTTCCTATGTTAATAACTGTAATATATCTGTAAAAGTCGCATGCTGTATAGTTCATCAGTATGGGATCAGGTTTGTTTGTTTTTTGGCGCAACCACTGAATTCAGTATGCGAGTCTGTCCGTAAAAAGACAAAAAAACAAAACAAAAAAAAAAGGAATTTGAATGGCCCCACTGAATGCTGTCAGATTTTTCCCACGGACAGCAAACAGAGAAGCCGGTTGTGTGAACATAGCCCAATTCTGCCTCATAGGAACACGTGGCACAATATGGTGATGCGGTTTCAAAAAGACAAAAAAAAAAGTTCATAAGCAGCAAATGAAGCAAAAAAACAAAAAAAAACAACATATACAAGGGGGTCCGTACCTGACAGGGCTTTACCCCTAAAAAGCAATCTCTGCTGTGATACCGGCACCTGTAACTTGTCTTCCACTTGTCTTTTCACTGCTAGAATTCTGTCACTTTCAGAGACCTGGAAAAGCCAAGTACAAGATTAATGAAGTAACTTCGTGAGTAACGATGTGCGAGGATGGACACTTAATGCCAAAATATCAGGATTGTCTTATTTATTTGAATGAGGCCAGCAGACGTATCCATGGGCCGCAAACACAGACCCCTGCCACGTGCCAGAGACCCCATCCACAAGTTGCAGAGACCCCATCCACAAGTTGCAGAGACCCCAGCCACAAGCTGCAGAGACCCCAGCCACAGAAATAGAACAGATTTTCAGTTCTTTGATCATCTAGTCAGTTATGGGTTACACATTACTGATGGTAATTTGCTCACCAAGCGCTTTAACTCACCAAATTTACAGAGAATTCACAATTATTGTCGGAATTGTCATGATCCGTGGCGTTAGGAATCCCAGTGTCCGATCAGTGCACTCACCTCTACTGATGTGTCTGTGCATTTTACCTAGAGTGATGCCATCTCTTACCCCGGGGGGGTCTTCTCTTTGGTGAGACGTGTGATGTTAGGTAATAATGATGCCGACACTCCCAACTACTTTCTAGATTTGCGTTGGTCTGGATTAGTTACACTGCAGGGCTCCTCCCAGGGGGAAACACTGCTGATGTTACACAGACGCCGGGGCAAGCAGCCGCGAGACGCCAGGGCAAGCAGCCGGTACAAAATATGTCCAGGCGCTGACACTTGCCAGCTTCAGGACAGAATCCCTTAAAGCATGCATGCAGCGTTCTCATAACTCTCACAAGAAGGAATTAAAGGGATGGCAAAACACGACCCTCAGCCCCAACACTACATCCCCAGGAACCTGCCAAGGGGCCAGAAAAAAGGTCACGGGAGGCTGCAAACAGCCCACGGGCCTGAGTTTCCCCACCCCTTCAAATCATAGATCTGGTCACTTCTGCTCTTCAACACTATTTTAATGAAAAAAAAAAGAAGGACAATAGTAGATCGAAAACTAACACAGGGTAGTTTTAGGGATTTCTCCAACAGAGTTACATCTACGAAGCAGTTTGTCCTGTCCGGCACCGCAGGTGATTTGCTGACCTGGAAGAAGACGCAGGAAGTATTTACCCTGCATGTTCAAGAAGTGGCTAAAAGCAAGGACTTTGTTCTGGCTGTGTGCTTTTATACAATGTGACTATGCGGTTAGCAATGGGGCATCTTATTGACGCCTGTCCATTACTAACCTAGGGGATTGATGTCACCTGACAATACAAAAGGTGACATCAAACCCCCCCCCCCCCCCAACTATCACCCCACTTGCCACCGCTACAGGGCAGGTAGGAAGAGCGAGGCTAAGTGCCAGAATTGGCGAATTTACAGATGCGCCTTTTCGGATGGGGCTGAGAGGTGATGTTTTTAGCTGGGGGGGGCAGTATCCATGGCCCCTTCAAGAGGCTATTAACCCCTTCACGATCTTGCCCTTTTCAGTTTTTGCGTTCTCATTTTTCACTCCCCTCCTTCCCAGAGCCATAACTTTTTTATTTTTCCATCAATATGGCCATGTGAGGGCTTGTTTTTTGCGGGACAAGTTGCACTTTTCAACAACATCATTGGTTTTAGCGTGTCGTGTACTAGAAAACGGGAAAGAAATTCCAAGTGCGGTGAAATTGCAAAAAAAGTGCAATCCCACACTTGTTTTTTGTTTGGCTTTTTTGCTAGGTTCACTAAATGCTAAAACTGACCTGCGCTGTTCAGACGCTCCCCCGGTCCCCCGCCTTCCAGCGTTGCCGTAATATACAGGTTTCCTTGCCAGCGTTTGGAATGAAGCAGCCGCAAATAACGCTGGAAGGCGGGGGAGCGTCGGAGCTGGGGGAGCGTCTTAACAGCGCAGTGCGCATGCCCAGGAACCCCAGCCCAGCACTGTGCATAATGAATAACACAGTGCGGGGCAGGGATTCAGCAACAGGGTGGCCGCACTGCCGGCACAGGCGCAGTCAGGCACCCTGCATCTGACCTATGACGGACAATGAAGACTGCGCCTGTCCCAGGCAGGCACGCACAGCGCAGGAGCCGGATTTAAGAAGAAACAGCGCTCAGGGGGCGGCGACCACATCCCCAGAAGAGAAGAGTGACGGCCGTTGGGAGATTCACCGAGGAAGCTTCGGACCGCCTCCAGGTCTAAGGACAGGTTATTTTGTACAAATTTTAAAACGCTTTATTGAGGGAATAACTGAATCAAAAACTAAAAGAGCCACCTTGTTAGACTGCAGCATTACTGCTGCACAAGGTGGCTCTTTTAGTTTATAACGGCTGGAGGGGGGTGACAGTGGCCCTTTAAACTTTTATATTTTTTTCATATTTTTAAAAACATTTTTTTAACTTTTGCCATGCTTCAATAGCCTCCATGGGAGGCTAGAAGCTGGCACAACTGGATCGGCTCAGCTACATAACAGAGATCATCAGATCGCTGTATGTAGCTGAAATGCAGGCTTGCTATGAGCGCCGACCACGGGGTGGCGCTCACAGCAGGCTGGCATCAGTAACCATAAAGGTCTCAAGGACCTCTATGGTAACCATCCTGGCGCATCGCCGACCCCAAATCATGTGACGGGGGTCGGTGATGTGATTATTTCCAGACAGCGGCATTTAACTGGTTAATAGTGGCGGGTGAATCGCGATTTCACCTGCCGCTATTGCGGGCACATGTCAGCTGTTCAAAACAGCTGACATGTCCCGGCTGAGGTGGTCTTAGCGCCGGAGCCCACATCAAAGCAGGGGACCCGACCTCCGCAGTAATAGTACGGTGGAGGTCAGGAAGGGGTTAATATCAGCCCACAGCTTTCTGCATAGCCTTTGCTGGTTATTAATTATAGGGGGACCCTACATCTTTTTTTAGGGTCCCCCATTTTAATAGCCAGTAAAGGCTAAGTATACAGTTGTGAGTGGATAATAGCCTGGGAAGCTCCCTGGGTGTTACCCCCTTCCAGGCTATAAACATCTGCCCCCAGCCGTCGGCTTTCCCTCTGCTGGTTATGAAAATTGCGCTGGAGCCCACGCCCTTTTTTTTTCTGATAAATAACCTTTTATTAAATACATGTCCAGTAATTTGCACACACACCGTACTAATTGTATTTGTCACTGACATCTATATATCTACCTATTCTATATGTACTTAATCCATCTCTTCTATCCTGTTGGTTCCTGCTGTGATTTTACACTACCGTGGCAGTGTGTGTGTGTGTGTGTGTGTGTGTGTGTGTGTGTGTGTGTGTGTGTGTGTGTGTGTGTGTGTGTGTGTGTGTGTGTGTGTGTGTGTGTGTGTGTGTGTGTGTATATATATTTCACTGATATATACCTATGTATTCTATGTGTATACGTTCTATTCTAACTTGTCAGTGTGATTTTACTGTATGCGGCAGATGAACTGCCGGCTTTTCAAAGGACAGCGGTGTGTAACAAATCGGACAGCACTTGCATGGTCCGAGTGCTGTGCTATTTTTTTGACCCATAGGCTTCCATTTGGGAGCCTCAGCCGAGTCTCAGTGACAATCACGGCATGCTGTGATTTTACACGCACGTCGAATATGTCTGACAAAAGAAACAGTGATGTGAGCTTTCCCATAGATTAACACTGGGCCGAGTGCTATGCAATGTTTTCTCGTATAGAACTGGCCAGTAGTCTACGATAGTGTGACCCCGATCTAAGGGGTCTTCACAGATTTCACATTTTAGCCAGTGACACGTATAAAGAATTTTCTCAATTGCAAAACACCCACAGCTTAGACACGGATATCAGGCAGAGCGGCTCGTGCTAGGGGGGAAACCTAAATATATGGGAATATAAAGATGAGGATTTGACACGTCTTGCTGTGTTATATTGTAGGGAAGGATAGGGTATGAGGATTGTCTAGCTCTGTTTGTAAAGTTCTTAATTTTATTTTATTTTTATTTATTTTTTTGGGGGGGGAATAAAAAATACCCGATTTAAAAAAAAAAAAAAAAAAAAAAAAAGGGTATTTGCTCCTGTTTGACTTTCATTTGTGCTTTTTTATTTAGGTCACTTTTTTGTGTGCATGTGTTGTTCACTTCTGTTTTTTGTACCCAAATTTTTCCAAATTGTGCACACAGGTTTGTTAATTTTGCACAATCGTACAGGAAAAAAATTCAAAAAAAATCCAGGTTGGAGGAACTTGAGCAAATTTGTGGCATATTTTGCAACTTAGGCCGGAGTCACACTAGAACATAATACGAACGAGTGTTATGTTATATAAAAGAAAAAAAATAACCGCTACGTCATCATCTCGCGAGACCGCAATGCACTCTTGGGACCGGAGCGTCGCGAGGAGCATCGGTAAACGCCTCGGCTGGATCCGGGGGGCGAGTATATAACTATTTTTTATTTTATTTCCTTTTTTAACAGGGATATGGTGCCCACATTGCTATATACTACGTGGGCTGGGCTATATACTACGTGGGCTGGGCTATATTTCTCTGCTGTATCTGTGCATCACGAATCGTGGTATGTGTTAAAGAGGGGGGCCCACAGACTTTTTTCGCCCGGGGCCCTCAAAAACCTGGAGCCGGCCCTGGCTTCACTGATTGTTCACACCCGGCTGCAAACAATCAGCGACAGGCACAGTCCGCCCGCAAATTGGCGCGGAATTTGAACCACGCTTCGCTAATTGGTCGCAGCCGGCCGGCCAAATCCTGTGTATAAATTGCATTATTCTGAAAACTTCATAAATAAACGACATAAATATTCTAGTATGTATGTATGTATGTATGTATGTATGTATGTATGTATGTATGTATGTATGTATGTATGTATGTATGTATGTATGTATGTATGTATGTATGTATGTATGTATGTATACACACACACACAAACACTTAAACAACATATAACTCCAAGTAAATCAAACTTCAGTGAAATGAAATTGTCCACTGTTTGACAATTTCACATGCTGTTGTACAAATGGAATAGACAACAGATGGAAATTATTGGCAATTATCGAGACACACTGAATAAAGGAGTGGTTCTGCAGGTGGGGACCACAGACCACATCTCAGTACCAATGCATTCTGGCTGATGTTTTGGTCACTTTTGAATGTTGGTTGTGCCTTCACACTCGTGGTAGCATGAGACGGACTCTACAACCCACACAAGTGGCTCAGGTAGTGCAGCTCATCCAGGATGGCACATCAATGCGAGCTGTGGCAAGAAGGTTTGCTGTGTCTGCCAGCGTAGTGTCCAGAGGCTGGAGGAGCTACCAAGAGACAGGCCAGTACACCAGGAGACGTGGAGGGGGCCCTATGAGGGCAACAACCCAGCAGCAGGACTGCTATCTCAGCCTTTGTGCAAGGAGGAACAGGAGGAGCACTGCCAGAGCCCTGCAAAATGACCTCCAGCAGGCCACAAATGGGCATGTGTCTGCACAAACGGTTAAAAACCGACTTCATGATGATGGTCTGAGTGCCCGACATCCACAGATGGGGGTTGTGCTCACAGCCCAACACCGTGCAGGACGCTTGCCATTTGCCACAGAACACCAGGATTGGCAAATTTGCCACTGGCGCCCTGTACTCTTCACAGATGAAAGCAGGTTCTCACTGAGCACATGTGACAGACGTGAGAGAGTCTGGAGAAGCCGTGGAGAGCGATCTGCTGCCTGCAACATCCTTCAGCATGACCGGTTTGGCAGTGGGTCAGTAATGATGTGGAATGGCATTTCTTTGGAGGGCCGCACAGCCCTCCATGTGCTCGCCAGAAGTAGCATGACTGCCATTAGGTACCGAGATGAGATCCTCAGACCCCTTGTGAGACCATATGCTGGTCCGGTTGGCCCTGGGATCCCCTAATGCAGGACAATGCCAGACCTCATGTGGCTGGAGTGTGTCAGCAGTTCCTGCAAGATGAAGACATTGAAGCTATGGACTGGCCTGCCCATTCCCCAGACCTGAATCCGATTGTACACATCTGGGAAATCATGTCTCGCACCATCCACCAACGTCACCTTCCCCCACCCACTGTCCAGGAGATGGCTGATGCTTTAGGCCAGGTCTGGGAGGAGATCCCTCAGGAGACCATCCGCCGCCTCATCAGAAGCATGCCCAGGTGTTGTAGGGAGATCATACAGGCACGTAGAGGCCACACACACTACTGAGCATCATTTCTTGAGGCATTTCCTCTGAAGTTGGATCAGCCTGTAACTTCATTTTCCACTTTGATTTTGAGCATCATTCCAACTCCAGACCTCTGTGGGATATTAGTTGTGATTTACGTTGATAACTTTTAGATTTTATTGTTCTAAGCACATTTCACTATGTAATGAATAAACATTTACAACTGGAATATTTCATTCAATGATATCTAGGATGTGGGATTTTAGTGTTCCCTTTATTTTTTAGAGCAGTGTAAATATATATATGTTTGTATATGTTTTCACAAATATTTGAGCCCATGGATCCATTATACATCCATTTTACAAGCCTGCGAGAAAATGTCACCATACGGATGTCATATGGATGCTTACATGCGAGAAAATCGCATCCTCGCACTGCACACGGATGACATACGGATCACTGTTCAGGAAACATTTATGCGATTCTCGTCCGCTTGAAACGGACTGATTTTTTATACGTTGTGTGTGACTCCGGCCTTAAGGCCCCGTCTCACATAGCGAGATCGCTAGCGAGATCGCTGCTGAGTCACAAGTTTTGTGACGCAACAGCGACCTCAGTAGCGATCTCGCTATGTGTGACACGTACCAGCGATCAGGCCCCTGCTGTGAGATCGCTGGTCGTGTCGGAATGGCCTGGACCTTTTTTTGGTCGTTGAGGTCCCGCTGACATTGCTGAATCGGTGTGTGTGACACCGATCCAGCGATGTCTTCACTGGTAACCAGGGTAAACATCGGGTTACTAAGCGCAGGGCCGCGCTTAGTAACCCGATGTTTACCCTGGTTACCAGCGTAAATGTAAAAAAAAAACAAACAGTACATACTCACCATCTGATGTCCGTCAGGTCCCTTGCCGTCTGCTTCCTGCTCTGACTGTGAGATCCGGCCGTACAGTGAGAGCACAGCAGTGACGTCACCGCTGTGATCTGCTCTCACTGTACGGCTGCACTGTCAGAGCAGGAAGCAGACGGCAAGGGACCTGACGGACATCAGATGGTGAGTATGTACTGTTTGTTTTTTTTGGTAACCAGGGTAAAAATCGGGTTACTAAGCGCGGCCCTGCGCTTAGTAACCCGATGTTTACCCTGGTTACCCGGGTGCTGCAGGGGGACTTCGGCATCGTTGAAGACAGTTTCAACGATGCCGAAGTCGTTCCCCTGATCGTTGGTCGCTGGAGAGAGCGGTCTGTGTGACAGCTCCCCAGCGACCACACAGCGACTTACCAACGATCACGGCCAGGTCGTATCGCTGGTCGTGATCGTTGGTAAATCGCTATGTGAGACGGGGCCTTTAGAAAAAAAAAAAAAAAAAAAGTGATGACTCACAATGTAAATAAAAGGAAAACAAGCAAACGTGAAATAGACTTTTTGTAAAGTGAAGTATGGTGCAAATAAAGCCCGCCAATCAGGAGCAAATGCAATAATTGGGGCCATAGATTTGTGAGTACCGCGGCTGACACACGACTGTTGAGGAGAGTGATTGCCTGCCGGAGAGCCAACAATGACCGGTGGGAGCAGCAGCTCTGGAGTAACGGGGTATTTAACAGTTATATTATCATTTTAATGCCTCATGCCATCTGGTCATTTTTGCACAATTCCTTTAAACCTTTCCCACTTCAAGACATCAGGAGCTGAGCCCGGACCAGAGAGTGCAGATGCCGGCTGTGTTATACAGTCGGTACCTGCCTCTATTATTCGCGATCTATGCTGACTCCATTTGCTGGTTTAACCCCATAAATGTCAGTCTCTAGCAGTGCGATGTCTGTGGGGCGTCCATTCGGGCACTCACTGCCCTCTGCACAGTTGTAAAGGCAGCCGGGGCACCTGTCACCACTATCTGGGTTATAAATTCTTCCCACACCCAAGACTTCTCCCGTGCTTCCCCCATACTCTGGAACTCTCTACCCCAACACATCAGACTCTCGCCTACCGTGGAAACCTTCAATAAGAACCTGAAGACTCACCTCTTCCGACAAGCCTACAGCCTGCAGTGATCCTCAACCTGCTGAACCTCCGCACGACCTGCTCTACCCTCTCCTAGTGTATCCTCACCCATCCCCTGCAGACTGTGAGACCTCGCGGGCAGGGTCCTCCCTCCTTATGTACCCGTGTGCCTTGTTTATTGCTCAGGTTTATTGTACTTGTCTATATTTGCCCCTTTCACATGTGAAGCGCCATGGAATAAATGGCGCTATAAAAATGTATAATAATAATAATAATCATATTGACAATTGGGCTTGGTTGAGACTCTTGCACCGTTTGGCTTTTACCGGCTCTTCTGTTCCCGGCACATTCATATCTTCATGTCCTCTGTGGCTATAAATCTGCCGATAACAGCGTCTAAGTCTCCTGTTGGGCGGAATGAGTGGGCTCACTGACAGATCCTCAGTTTACTCCTCATTCTGCAGCCAGCAATAGACAGGGAACGCCGATAAACTAGAAAAGGCGAAGGGTGCAACATTGCAAACGAAAAACAATTGCTAAAAATACATCCCTTTAAGTAAAACAAAATGTCACCAGAAGTGGAGGACCCCTTTAAAGTGTGGCAACAAGCTTGGCTTACCCTGTCGCCTGTATATCGGGCCACTGGTACCTATTAGCCAGACCTGTTTATTACTGAGCCCTTTACTGGAAAAAAAGCCATATATGTTACTATAGGAGCAGGACAACAAGCCGTAAAGCAGAGCGCACCCACAGGAGGCTGCATTCCCCCGTGTATCCCGTCCTATCCTGCTCCCCGCGCCGCCGGTACCTGCAGACTGGTCTCCTTTCCTTTCAACGCTTTCACCGTAAGCTGCATCTCCGGGTCCAGCCGGGATCACCATAGAGTCTCTGGCTAAGCAGCTAGAGCGGTCTGAAAGTTCAGGGGTGAAATCCTCCAAGCAGTTAGTGACGTCACCAGCGGAACCTCCCACACGTCACTCCCGCCTCCGCTCCAGTAGGTGGCGCTGTGTATTAGTTGCACTGCAGCGCTCCAGTAAAGACTTCGCCATTATTAGGGTTTTTTTTCTTTTTTTATATGTCCCTCTTGCACTATTATTGAGGCTACTCATATTATTTGGTGCATTATATATACAACTATCCTGTGTATAAGCAAAAAGTCTAGAGATGATAAAATAATAATGTGGAAGAAATGTTCTGTTTATGTCATGGTGGATAATGGCAGAATTGTTACAGGTTGTACTATATGGACTCTAATACACCCTTCTAAACGGTTTGTAACCATGGAGACACATACTTCTGCATGGGAGTTGTATACACAACACTCAGAGGCTGGCTACACTACGACTAAGAACGCTGCTTGTTCGAAACTCATCAGGGGAACTGTTCATGGTTGAGATTTTTTACTATGAAGAAATAGAGTCTAAACATTTTATCCGACCTGAGTGCTGGACACACTTAAGGAGACACATACATCTGCATGGGAGCTGTATACACACAACAGTCAGAGGCTGTCATGGAGAGGGTACCGGGGTCTGGAGTGGGCCAAAGGAGGGTGTAACCTGTCCCAATCACTGCTATTTATACTCCTAAATGCTGTAATTCTCTGTCAGAGGCATTTAGGTAGAATAGATCCTATTAGAGGGTCTGTTTGGTTCCCCATCCATGGTTTTACCCCCCCCCCCCCCCCCCCCGACACAATAAGATGACGATTGGTCGCCAAGGTTCCCATCGCCAACGTCTGGGAGACTGATCATAGGATCACGTTCCCATACGGGGACTAAAAAAAGTAAAATGAAAAGTAACAAAAACAAAATATATAAGTAAATGAGAACATAAAAATTTGAATAACGCATCATACCCTTCTAAAAATAAAGAAACTTTAAAAAGTAAGTGTAGTCAGTATATCCGTTATAGCCACATCAGTAAGAGTCCGACCTATCAAGGTTTTTAAACCTCAAGAAAAACTTTGGTAAGAAGCTAGAAGTGCAGGTTTTTTTGCTTGGTTTTTTTTTTGGGTGGGGGTTGTCCCCATACACCTCCTAAAGAAAATACGGTAATAAGTGATCAAACCATCTTATGCAACTCAAAATTGTACCGTTGAATTTTAAAGGTCCGCACACAAAATTAAAGGGAATCTGTCACCTCATTTTTCGCATATAAGCTGCGGCCGCCGCCATCAGGGGCTTATTTACAGCATTCTGTAATGCTGTAGATAAGCCCCCGATGTATCCTGGAAGATGAGAAAAACAAGTTAGATTATACTCACCTGGGGGGGGGGCGATCCAGTGCGGTCCAGTCCGATGGGCGTCACAGGTCCGGGTCCGGGGCTCCTATCTTCATGCGATGATGTCATCCTCCTTGCTTCTGTTGTGGCTCCGGTGCAGGCGTACTTTATCTCCCTGTTGAGGGCAGCGTAAAGTACTGCAGTGCGCAGGTGCCAGGAAAGGTCAGAGAGGACCGACGTCTGCGCACTGCAGTACAGACAAAGTACGCCTGCACCGGAGCTGCGGCAGGAAACAAAGAACAAGATCATCGTATGAAGATGGGAGGCGCCGGACCCGGACCGCCCCTGGGTGAGCAAAATCTAATTTGTTTTTCTTATCTTTCAGGTAACATCGGGGGCTTATCTACAGCATTACAGAATTCTATAGATAAGCCCCTAATGGCAGTGGTTGCAGCTTAGGGTACCGTTACACTAAACGATTTACCAACGATCACGACCAGCGATACGACCTGGCCGTGATCGTTGGTAAGTCGTTGTGTGGTCGCTGGGGAGCTGTCACACAGACAGCTCTCCAGCGACCAACGATGCCTAAGTCCCCGGGTAACCAGGATAAACATCGGGTTACTAAGCGCAGGGCCGCGCTTAGTAACCCGATGTTTACCCTGGTTACCATTGTAAATGTAAAAAAAAAAAAAACACTACATACTTACATTCCGATGTCCATCACGTCCCCCGCCGTCAGCTTCCCGCACTGACTGTGTCAGTGCCGGCCGTAAAGCACAGCACAGCGGTGACGTCACCGCTGTGCTCTGCTTTTACTTTACGGCCGGCGCTCACAGTCAGTGCGGGAAGCCGCCGGCGAGGGACGTGACAGGCACCGGAATGTAAGTATGTAGTGTTTTGTTTTTTTTACATTTACAATGGTAACCAGGGTAAACATCGGGTTACTAAGCGCGGCCCTGCGCTTAGTAACCCGATGTTTACCCTGGTTACAAGCGAACACATCGCTGGATCGGTGTCACACACACCGATCCAGCGATGACAGCGGGAGATCCAGCGACGAAAGAAAGTTTCAAACGATCTGCTACGACGTACGATTCTCAGCGGGGTCCCTGATCGCTGCTGCGTGTCAGACACAGCGAGATCGTATGTATATCGCTGGAACATCACGGATCGTGCCGTCGTAGCGACCAAAGTGCCACTGTGAGACGGTACCCTAATGCAAGAAATGAGGTGACAGATTCCCTTTAATTAAGTTCTCACACTGCTCCATCTTAAAAAATATAAAGTTACAAGTCTCGGAAAATGGCAACACAATTTTTTTTTTTTTGTACATTTTTACAAGGTTCCACATTTTTTTTTACCCAGGTAATTTCTGTTACATAATGCATACCGAATGGACAAACACTAAGGCGGAATTGTTTTTTTTTTTTTCATAATTTCACTGCACTTGAAATATATTTTCGTTCAGTATGTAGGGTCTGTCAGATGGTCATGCAACACCCGCTAGGGCCGTGGGGTACTCGCAACCGGGTCGTATGGCTCTTAAAGGGAACCTGTCACCTGAATTTGGCGGGACCAGTTTTTGGTCATATGGGCGGGGTTTTTGGGTGTTTGATTCACCCTTTCCTTACCCGCTGGCTGCATGCTGGCTGCAATATTGGATTGAAGTTCATTCTCTGTCCTCTGGAGTACACGCAAGTGCAAGGTAATATTGCCTTGCGCTGGCGTGTACTCCGGAGGACAGAGAATGAACTTCAATCCAATATTGCAGCCAGCATGCAGCCAGCGGGTAAGGAAAGGGTGAATCAAACACCCGAAAACCCCGCCCATATGACCCAAAACTGGTCCCGCCAAATTCAGGTGACAGGTTCCCTTTAAAGGGGTGGTCACGGCAGCAGTGACCCGGTCCGTGGCCCTGGGTGCGCAATAAAAGGGATGAGGGAAATGTTTGTAGCGGATTATTCGTGACTCCACCTGTGGGATTCAGCTAGAGATGGCCGACGCTGCTTAAGGGGACCACTGGGGCCGGTGGTGTAGCAGCTGAGATTATGGAGAGGCGCCCCAGGGCTACCAGAACAGTTTATGAAGGGTTGTGGACGTTGGGGTGCAAGAATAATTGGAGGACACAGGGACTGTAGTTTCTTTACCTTTAATTGTAGGTGCAGTACGGAGCACAGGTAACAGGTGGTATTGGAGATCCGGGCAGCCTGGAAGCAGTTCAGAATTCCCCTAACCGGGTGGGGTTGGAAGCTTTCCTACTGCGCTGCTCTCTCTGGGTTCTTGATGCTTGTAGTTCTCCTCAAGTCCCTCTCTTTGTCCACTTAGCAAAATGCTACCCGCATGGCAAGCGGCTTCAGCCTTTTCCAGGTGTCACTCCCTCATGGTGACTCCAGGCTCTGATACGCGGCTGTGCCTTCGGGTGTCAGTTGTGGCCAGGAGACCTGCAATCTCCTGTCCTCTGGATTTGGCTGCGGGTCCTGAAGTTCACTCACAACCACTGACTCCAGTGTCTGCTCTGTTGTGCTCGATCCTGGGGTGAGCTTAGTCACAGCTCCTCTACCTTCACAGTCTCACACTGAACTCACTAACCCCGTCTCCAGACCAGAACTTATAGGGAAGCTACCCTGAAATCGGGTTTAGAGCTACCCCTCCTGGTCTGGAGTCAGGAAAGGTGTTGTATGCCAGCTTACCTGCTAAGGGAATCCCTTCTTGCTTCCAGGCATGGCATCACCCCCTGTGAGGGAGGCAATGCCACTGTGGCAACCGGACTCCTGGGGTGCCACAGTCACAAGTGGGAAGATTTTGCTCTCATTTTACTTCCTATGAGTTTTCTCTTTTTGCTTATTTTTTTTGTTAATCTTTCTGGTCTTTACTAAGAAGGCATGGCTCCCAGGATCCTCTGGGGCGTGTCTTTAGGCTGCTCTGCATAATTACCCTAGTAGCACCACCCCCTTTATAAAGACCATAAAAATTAGCACTAAGTAAGAAAGCCCGTATCTATGGAACCATATGGCCGATTTAAAAAAAAAAAAAAAGACAACAGAAAACTCACGGGAGCAGTGGTAATAAAATAAGAGCAAAAACTGGCCATTTTTGACCTCGTGACAGGTCGTCTTTAAGGAGTCCATCTCTGTAGCTTGAACCCCACCTGGCCTCTCTTATCACAGACACATGGCTTTCCCCACTGAAGTCTACTGCAGTTATGGAGACCGTCAAACTTGTGACTCCTTTACACTTTGGAAGAGAGAACCTCTCCATCTCTTCCTGGCTGCATAGGTTTGTGGAACGGGGGGTCTTTATTTCCCTGAGCGGTGAGTAGATATACACTACCTATTTAAATAACTAGGATATTCTGCCCACCGTCCTTTTACATTTTGGAGCATTTGTAAACAGGCATGTGCCCCCCAAAGCATCTGCAGGAAAAGCTGACCTCCCAAAGTCTATTAGGTGTCGCAATGGCACTCCTAGTAGTGTTCGTGTCACGATATGGTATGAAATATCATATAAGTTTAGTTCTCTTGCTAGCATGCTGTGGGCTAAGCCCCCCTTCTTGGAGTGATTCTGCAACAGTTGTAGCTGCAAATTCCTGACTTTCAGCTCACAAGCCCTCATCCCCCTCGCCAAGGTATTTACGACCGGCATTTCCTGTAGTGGAAAGTGACCAGCTTTAACTGGATGAGAAACTTCCAGAATCATGAAAGTCCTTTGTTCTGTTTTTGTAAGATATTAGGCAAATCATTTAAGATAGGAACACAAAAATATATATTCTTACTTCCCCTCGGTGGAGCTATCCATCACTCTAAACACGGGCTTCTAACTCCATCCGGTAAAGAAGTAGGGATTTCTCTGTCAATATGCATGACAGATAGGACATATTTGATCTCATTAGAATGCCCACATTAATCCGAGATGAATGCTGGATGTGGTATGATTATGACATGTTCTGTAGCGAAGTTACGGGCATCAGATATATTTAATGCACAGTTAGGAGAACTGAAGAGGTAGGGGGGTTTGGGAAAGCCAGCCCTTTCTGTGAGGTCACCGGCTGTAGGTTTTAAGTGCTGGCAGGCGTCCAAGAGAGGAGTTTTTCAGTTTTTACCTGAGCTGTCTGTCTGCTGTCTATCCAGACCTACTGATGCATTTTGACGTATGGGAACTCCACTAGCCTGGTTGCCTGCAATGCTTTGAACACATGTAAGTGTTATTTCTCATGTAATCCTTGTTTTTTTATATAATTACTTTGTACATATTTGCAATTGTCTCATGTTGTAACATCTTTATAGAACTTTTTATAAACACTGCATAAACTTTATGAGTATAATATTTAATACTAGTTCGTTCTTCCTGTTCTAAAACGTACCCTAAGCCTTCTGAAGGGAATTTACGCTACTGTTTTGGGTTAGCTTCGGACCCGTTTAATCGAAGCTGGTGGCGGCACTAACGTGTGCAGGCCTTTGGGTGACATTGCAGCGACTGCGGCATTGATAATTATTGTTCCTGCCTGAGTGGGAGTAGTTATCGCGTCGCTGCAGCGTGCCCAATAGCCAGTACATAGCAGGCAGCCTTTCTGGCGACTAATCACCCTAGGTGCAGTACCTAATCTGACCTGACAGAAAGGGGGGCGCCAGAGAGCTGCAAGGTTTAAGTGGAACTGTAAGCGGGATACACAAAAATCCCTGCAGTTCGTGGTATATTGAAGAGCAGTGGGATACCTAAAATAAGCCCCTGCTGTAAACTAAGAGGTCCCTAGCCTTGTGTGTGTTTCTTTTTTCATCACATTGTGGCAGTGGAGGGATAACTAAGATAAGCCCCCTGCACATGTGATAGCCGTCTGTTGGTCTAAAGTCACCCCAATCCGTGACATATTGGTGACAGTGGTCAGGAATTCCTGTGGATTTCGTGACCAATTGGTGGCAGCGGCTAAGGGATCGTGACAGTTCGGATTTTGGAAAAGTGGGCTCTGGGCTCGGTTCCTGTCCAAGGGAGTCTGTGGTAGACATGTCCTGAAGTGTTGACAGGGCCGGACTGGCCATAGGGCAGTTCTGGCAAATGCCAGAAGGGCCGATGGCAGTAGTGGGCCGCTCGAGTGTGTCGCTGTCGGCACACTCCCCACGCTGTCGCGGCACACTCCCGGCCCCGCATTCAACTATACCGGCGTCATAGACGCCGGTACAGTTGAATGCAATGATGGAGGAGAGAGCGTCTGCTGACGCCCCCTCTCCCATCATTCCCCGCTCTGCCTGCCGCTGACACTGCGGGTGCGCGATGACGTCATATCATCGCGCACCTGCTGTGTGACCGGGCGGGCAGACTGCGACTGCTGAGAGTGAGACCAGAGCCAGAGCAGCGCGGGACACGAGGAGAGAGGTGAGTAGAGTGTTTGTTTGTTTTTATCAATGAGTGATGACTGGATTGTGGAGCTATTGGGGGGGGGGGGGGGCTGCCTGCCTGCATTACTTTCTATGGGGGCTGCCTGCCTGCATTACTTTCTATGGGGGCTGCTTGCCTGCATTACATTCTATGGGGGCTGCCTGCCTGCATTACATTCTATGGGGGCTGCCTGCCTGCATTACTTTCTATGGGGGCTGCCTGCCTGCATTACTTTCTATGGGGGCTGCCTGCCTGCATTACATTCTATGGGGGCTGCCTGCCTGCATTACATTCTATGGGGGCTGCCTGCCTGCATTACATTCTATGGGGGCTGCCTGCCTGCATTGCATTCTATGGGGGCTGCGTGCCTGCATTGCATTCTATGGGGGGCTGCCTGCCTGCATTACATTCTATGGGGGCTGCCTGCCTGCATTACATTCTATGGGGGCTGCCTGCCTGCATTACATTCTATGGGGGCTGCCTGCCTGCATTACATTCTATGGGGGCTGCCTGCCTGCATTACATTCTATGGGGGCTGCCTGCCTGCATTACATTCTATGGGGGCTGCCTGCCTGCATTACATTCTATGGGGGCTGCCTGCCTGCATTACATTCTATGGGGGCTGCCTGCCTGCATTACATTCTATGGGGGCTGCCTGCCTGCATTACATTCTATGGGGGCTGTGCTGCATTATATTGTATGGTGTCTGCCTGCATTACATTCTATGGGGGCTGGCTGCATTCCATTCCATGGGCCTGTGCTGCATTATATTCTATGGGGCTGGCTGCATTCCATTACATGGGCCTGTGCTGCATTATATTCTATGGGGCTGGCTGCATTCCATTCCATGGGCCTGTGCTGCATTATATTCTATGAGGCTGGCTGCATTCCATTCTATGGGCCTGTGCTGCATTATATTCTATGGGGCTGTGCTGCATTACATTCTATGGGGCTGTGCTGCATTACATTCTATGGGGGCTGTGCTATATTACATTCTATGGGGCTGGCTGCATTACATTCTATGGGGGCTGTGCTGTATTACATTTTATGGGGGCTGGGCTGTATTACATTCTATGGGGGCTGGGCTGTATTACATTCTATGGGGGCTGTGCTGTATTACATTCTATGGGGGCTGTGCTGTATTACATTCTATGGGGGCTGTGCTGCATTACATTCTATGGGGGCTGTGCCTGTGCTATATTACATTCTATGGGGCTGGCTGCATTACATTCTATGGGGGCTGTGCTGTATTACATTTTATGGGGGCTGGGCTGTATTACATTCTATGGGGGCTGGGCTGTATTACATTCTATGGGGGCTGTGCTGTATTACATTCTATGGGGGCTGTGCTGTATTACATTCTATGGGGGCTGTGCTGTATTACATTCTATGGGGGCTGTGCTGTATTACATTCTATGGGGGCTGTGCTGTATTATAGTCTATGGGGGCTGTGCTGTATTACATTCTATGGGGACTGAGCTGTAATGCTGGATACAGCTGTAATTATATGTTATATAGTCGTGTTACACTCCCCTCACTTCTTGTAGCCTACAAGTGTACAAAGATATTATACAGTCACCATGCGACAAGTGGGCCTGTGTGACTTCAAATGCCAGGGCTGAATTTTAGTCCCAGTCCGGCCCTGAGTGTTGAGCTGCAGGTGGAGGCTGGATAGTGGAATTAGTTGTGCTGTGCTGAATTCTCAGCTTTCCCGTGGCAAAACCCAACTCCCACAGGTCTCGCACAAGTGCTGGAATGGAACTATGGCAAAGATGGATGGATGGAGTGTGGATGGTGAATGCACCCTAGTGCCCACGATGGTGGAGGCCATCCAAATAATCCAGCCCTAGTTTGGACACCCCTTGGAACCATTTCTTAATTTTGGAGGACTGGACTTTCTACAAGCAATTTATAATGGAGATGGGAGAAATGATCATCCCCATGAGATCGAGCTCACAGATCACTAGTGGACATTTCATTGGAGACACTTACCCTGTCTCTGTTACCTGTCATTGCATTCAGCATTGCTCTGCAGATTCTTTGCACTTTTCAATGCTGCTGCCTGGGAAAATTGACATTTACTTTTTCAGATTTGCTGATCACATGTGTCTTTTGCTGACAAAGGAACTCACAAAAAAAAAATCTATCTCATGTGGGAAGATGTAATATTAACGCTCCAGTGTTAAGACCTAGTGCTGGATTCTCAATCTGCACCATTATTTTATGGAATTTGCTCATAAAATAAAAAATAGTGCCTTACCATATCACCAGCACCATTATCCTCCTCAATATTCACATCATGACCAGCGCAAAAGTGAGATCATGACAGCACTGTACAGATGATACTTTATACCTTGGGTTTACAGAGGTGGGACAGCAGTACAACCATTAAGGCACCAGGTTTTGCCATCCCAGACACAAGAGTCCCTTTTTTGGTCCTCCTTGTCTATTAGGCAATATCTCACACTCTTGCTTGGTAGCATAGATGAGTAGCTAATGGGATGTTATCACGCTTGGGCCCCTTTATAATTGCTTTCTCTATTTACCCAATGTGGTCCCAATAAGGGTTTGCCTAAAAAGTGGTCATCAAGATGACTTTGGGTGAAGCAGATGAGATGGAGACATATAGGGTGGGTCTGCTGTAGAGGAGAAGGGGAAGCTGTACAGACAGAGTCCTGACGAACAGAAAGCGAAAAAGGGCTTACCCCTGAAAACCTTGTATAGTGTTTACCAAGAACTCGGCGCCAGTGAGAGATACACAGGGTGGGTGCCAGGTTGCCAGACTTGTGACTGGGAAACATCTGACAATTGTAAGATTGCTAGTGAGGTGCTCGACAGATTGGAGTGTGATAGACTCATTGGTGAAGAACAGTAAAATCATGGGGTTATATACATTCAATTTTATTTAAGGATTGAAAAAAATCCAAATATTTCAATGGTAGGTGCACTTGGAAGTATCTGGGCTCAAATTTAGAACAGAGCCCCCATAACAAAAGAGCTGAGGAAGAGGTCACCCCAAAGACCCATTAGGCAAATAAGAAGGCACTAGTTATAAAAGAGACTTAGAAGTTATCGTATTTTTCTGACTATAAGACGCATTGGACCATAAGACGCACCCCAAATTTTCAGAAGGAAAATAGGGAAAAAAATGTGTCAAATGGGGGTCCATCTTACAGTCCGAATTCAGCAAAGGGATCGGCACAGGTGGAGGAGTGGTCACAGGGGTCGTTCAGTGGCCAGGCTGGTGCTGTGGCTTCTGGGAAATCCCATCCCAAGCTGGTGCAGTGGCGGCGGCTCTGTGCTGAGGCAGGAGCTCTGTGCTGGGGCAGAGGGGCTGTGCTCCGGGGCGGGGTATCTCTGTGCTCCATGGGGGCTCCTCCGGCATTTTGTCATGCCCAGAAGCCCCCGCACATCTATTGCTGCCATGTTGCGGTGGCCTCTGGGAACACGGCCGCTGGGCCGGGGGCAGCGCATGCTCAGATTCAAATCTCAGCAACGAGATCTCATTGCCGAGATTTGAATCTGAGCATGCGCCTCCCCGACGGCCATCTTCCCGGAGGACATGTTCCCGGAGGCCTCCGCAACATGGCAGCAACAGATATGCAGGGGCCTCCGGGCTTTGATGAAATGCCAACGGAGCCCCCCACGGAGTACAGCCCGCCACCACCACACGACAGATCCCCGCCGCACCACCATAGCCGCAGGATTTGTAAGTATATTGGGACCATAAGAGGCACCCCCATTTTCCCCAAAAAGTTTTGGGGAAAAAAGTGTGTTTTATGGTCCGAAAAATACGGTACACCTAGGCCTCTCAGCTATTTCAATATTTTACAGTAAGTGATTGTACCAAGTTTATAAGATATCCCATATTAATTGGTCAATGAAAGTCTCGACTGCTGGGACCCCCACTGATCCCAAGTTTGAGCATGCGTACATCCAACCTGTTCATTCTATGACTTCTCCGAGTCCTGGTGAGAAGAAAAAGGAATGGAGGTTCACATGCTCAACCTCCGCTACATTCAGTTCAAACCAGACTCTGCAGCCCCCTCTTTCCTGGTATTGCTGGGAATCCCAGTGGTCAGATCCCCAGCATTCAATATCGGTATTCTCAGTGATCAATATCATAAGGCACCAGAGAAAGTACATTTTTTGAATTGTTGCAAGTTTAATTATAATATTATTATTTTTAAAAGGAGAAACCCCACCCAAAGACTGAAATTGTACCTTCTCTGTGGTCCTAAGATATTGATCACTGGGGGACTGACCACTCGGACCTTTATTGATCTTAAAAACAAGGCTCTCCAGTTCTCTACCTGAATGGTGTGAAGGATGAGCATACGCACCTCCGTAGAGAATGAATGGAATGGGGGTGCGTATGATCAATCATCATTCCAGCCTCTGATGAATTTTTTAGGACCCCTGAAAACATACATTTCTAGTTTCTCCCCTTTAAATAATAATGAGTATTTTTTTCCCTTATTCCTCCCATTATTTTCCGGCAGCGTGCTCAGTCTGGGGTACGTGTATACATGACAAAGAATGAATCATGAGCCTAATGGAATATTTATGCAGGTGATGGATACAAACAAATCCCAATTTCCATGTGGTGCATTGTCTGCCTCTTCTGACGCATTTTGCCGATGCTGATTTTCGATTTTATTTGTTACTACATGTAGAATCATGTGGTCGTTTACCAGGAGATCACCATGACAACAGAATGTTCTTTTCATCCACAATTCTAAACTGTTGACATAGTAATGTCAAACACCTGTTATTTCATATCACATCCATCCCGAGTGCTCGTGGTGCCGGAGCGGCAGTGTGAGGTCGGCTGTTAGTCATCTTACATGTTATTATGTCTTCAGTATTACAGGAGCAACGTCATCCATTGTGGCAAGTCTTTAGTTCTGGAGACTATTTCACCCAACAACCTTAGCTGACACGGGGTGTATATAGAAGGAGATTCAATTGCCTCTCATGCCCTTCCTGCTCTGGTTGACACCCTAACATCTCACCATCTGAGATAGGAGAGCCCGACACGTGCTTACTTGTCAATAGTGACTGCCAAACTTCTCAAGTTCGAATTCGCCAAAGTCAGCAGGGAAATTTGATTTCAATTTGCCAAAAATCAAAGGTACTCCAAGCTTCCAATGCCAAGGAAAAGACGCTCATCACACTCTGAGGTTCCCTCAGATTATATCCAGTCCCTTTTTAGCACTTCAGCAACCTTAGTAATGTCAAAGTTACATTAATATATAATTTTTACTTTCAACAATGTTGGTGGCTTGCTTCTGCGCAATCGAAAAAAAAAGTAATGGGTGACTGAATTGCAGCCAGAAAAGAAACTCATAACACTCTGAGGTTCTGTGACGCTAGTCACAACCCATGGACAGGCCATGAATCAGGGAATCCACGACCCCCAGGAAGAAGCTACGTTGCGAAACGCGCGTCGGGGTTTTCCTACCCATTGCAATCCACTTTCCAGCAGGTATTTATGCATTACAACTTTGCTGCTATGTCGTACCCTCATGGATTAGTATACTGGCTCACCTGACTCCTAGATTTGCACATGCATAGGCACTTTATTCCTTCTAGGAGCCTGATTAATTTATTCTTTATCTAGATTTAAGGTTTGCACATGCAGTGACACTTTGTACTTACCTATCGTAGCAATAAATGCACTGACACTTTTCTCTCTTGATTAGCCCCCCTTTTTGTTATTCGATCATCACCATATTATTGTGTGAGCTTTAGCGACACCTGCTGGTGTGCATAATGTACTTATTTTAAACTTCATCTTGTTGGATGTATAACTACTTTTATATATTGGATTGCTTTGGTTACTTTGCCTTGCCCTCTTGTCTCTGAGTATCAAATATATTTATTATTATTTTTGTTCTTCTTTTTAAAAAAATATATTAATAAAGTATCTCATATTTTACGCATCTGAGTGGTACTTCCCTTTTTTTGGATACATGAATCAGGGAAGTCAGACGTTCCGGGGTCAATACCAAAAGAGCACGTAGTAAACCAAGGTAAAATACAAAGTCGTAAGTCAGGTCACAAGCCAGGGTCAGAATACTAGAGAAATAGCAGCTAAGCACATGAGCAATAACAAATGGGTAGTCAGAACATGGTCCAAAGGTCAGCAGCAGAATATCAGATGCTAAGGGGCAATAACAAATGGGTAGTCAGAACACAGTCCAAAGGTCAGAAGCAGAAGATCAGAACTTACATCATAGGGATCAGGTGAACACACACACACTAGAGAGCACACGCTTTTGACTTGCAGTGATCTGGGCCAGACAACTCACCTAAATAGCAGGGCAATTACCAAGAACAGGGAGCACCTGGAGAAATCTCTGCACCTCCCAGTCTCAGACAGGTAATCTGAGCTGACAATCAAAGCACCAACAGCTCAGCACACCCCAGCACAGGATAGGATGACAGAGCTGTCCATCAGAGTCCCAGACACTCTGAGCAGAGGAATCGTGACAGGTTCTCTCAGGATGATATCTAGCCCTTTTTGAGCACTTTAACAGCCTTAGTAATGTCAAAGTGACCTTAACATATATTTTTTTACTTTCAGCAATATTGGTGGCTTGCTTCTGAATAAATGTAAAAAAAAAATGGGTGATTGAATTGCACCAGCACTAAAACCACAAGCAATCAGCAGCTGCCAGCTATGTGACTTTCCTATCTCTCTCTCCCTATCAATTATATCTGTATTAGTTTCTTTTCCTTATACACTAATCTTCTTCACTGCTGTGCTATCATGCACACTGTAAAGTATATCTCTGTTACTGAGCTGTGAAGTCCTCTCACTATCTAGAGTCACCACAAATCAGCTGCTGCATTCCCTGCCTCGGCTTTCATACAGACTATGATGATCATCTTGATAGACTATGTTATACCATGTGATGTGACAGCGGTAGGGTGTTATGGGGATAACCGTACAGCTTCTCCCGAACTCGTGAACCTTCACTGATTGATTACTAAAAATTTGTCACAAATTCTATTTGATTGATTTGCTCATCTATAACAGGCAACAGTCCTGCAGATATTTATGGTCAAAGGGGTGGGGTTTGTACCAAACTCCCACCCAGAAATAGGCATTTCTGGTGGTATTCGCACAGGGATATAGTGGGGCTAAAACATCACTAAATTTCTTCTATCTGTTTTTCATGATCTAAAGCAGGAGTGGGGAATCTTTTTTTTTTTAACCAAGGGCTATTTGGATATTTATACCATCCTTCAGGGAACGTACAAATTGCCATCTCCACCCACGAAGTACGTCTTGACACTGACACTTGTGTCAGGACGTAATCTTTCATTGCACGTCCCTCAACATTCAGTGGTAAACACTGCGTGTGCCAGCTCACAGAGCCAGAAGAAATAAATGGGCCGACGGCCATTAAAATACAGCTAATGGCCCAAGCAGCCATCAACAGTTGTGAGACGGAGATCCCCTTTAATGTTCTCGCCCACCACCAGGTGGCACACTTCGCTATAGGATGATTTGCTTTGTAGATAACACAAAATTCTGCTGCGTGGAAGGCTGTGATCTCTGCAGAAATGTATCCTCAGTGTGTAAATGTTCCATCATATTTCTCTTCGTCCTAATTAGTCTAATAATGGATTTTAGGAGAATATAAAATTAGGTTTAATTGAAAATAAGTCTATTAATCCGTTGTAACAAGGGTGCAAGGCATCTACAAAGAATAAAAACATAAAAGGTTGCATGGTGCTGAATTATCTTCAGAGCTGCAATCACACTATTCTGTTCTGCCACAAAACCCTATGGTGATGTTAGTTTGATTCAGTCAAAAAGTGGGCGACAGGGGTCTTACGGTCATAATATGAACCCTGACATGCTCTGAAACCACTTAGACATTGAGTCCAACCTCAGCATCTAAGGGGTTATTGGTCCAGAATCTGCACAATCCAAAACTCCTTTAATTCCACCAGTTAGACCAGGAGCCCAGCCGTGCACCCTGTCCACCTGGATGGGACACTAATGGTGGACTTCTAAAGCAGTACCATAAAAAGGCGAGTTATCGAATTTAAAGGGTTATTGCCATCTTCATAAATGGATATTATCGGATAGAGCATGTAAAAACAAGACATTTTACAATTTATTGCTTATTAAAATTTTCAGCCATTCGTTTGATATTAACACTTTTTTTCTGATCACAGCTGGTTACTTTGGAGACCGACCACCGCAGCTAGACAACAGAACATGCGCAGCGCTTGCAAGCTTTTTTCTATTGAGCTTGTAAACATTCTTTATAGCTAGCCAGAATCAATGGAGCGCGCTGTTACCTCCTAATCCTGGCCTGCTTCAGTACAGTGTTTAGAAGCCAGGCAGTAGCAGTGGTCAGTCTCCTAAGCAACCAGCTGTAAACAAAAGAAAAGTGTTGATATCTCAAGAACGGCTCCAAATTTGAATAAGAAGTAAGTTGAAAAAGTGATTATATTTACAAGAGCAATGTCTGACAATATCACTCTGAGAAGATGGGATTAAGCCTTTAAGACTTTTTGGTGACCGACATAAGAAGGTATAATGTGCCCATTCTGACATCCCAAAGTGAGTTCATCATAAGAAGGTAATTAGCTGAGAGAGGGAGTGATCACAGGAAGATGATCAGAGTAATCACAGGAAAATGATGAGGGTGAGGGTGTAAGGTGATCACAGAGTGTGGCAGCGTGGTCATAGAGTGAAAAAAATATTTATGTGATCCTCCAACGTGAGAGAAGAGGATGCCGTGAATATACAGTGATTTTTTTTATTGATGCTAAATAAGCAGAGAGTATTGTGAATTATGCAGTGGTTATAAATGGGTTAAATACTTGTGCTATGAGGACTTCTACAGCTTCTACTAAATTCCCTTGCAGTGAGCTCCCCCTAGTGGTGGCTGCAAGCAGCAATGTTTCTTCGTAATCCTTTTGAAATGGGATTTAGAGTTGCATATGTGAGATTTATTAATTGTCTGGTGCAAATTCACTGGAGAATATAATGTTTATCATCAGCGACACATTTATAAAGCTTTTGTTATATTTTTTTTTTACATGGAAGTCAGGTAAAGTAGCGTTTTTTTTTAATTCTCCACTTTTTGTACTTATAAATATGTTGGAAAGCATCTAACCTGTTATTTTTAGCCAAAGTCAAATGTATCTTTGTAGTGTTAACCGTATTAATAATCTGTTACACAGAGAGGGGTATAATGGTTCACGTTGTAAAGGGAGGAGGGTAGAGCATAAATGAGTACACCCCGTTTAAAAAGTAACATAGCAGTCAATATCTCACTGAATACAGGAACGATGTTCAAAATTTTGATGTAGTACTTGTGCGTAGTTTTTTTTTATGCAGGTTATATTCATTTTTTGCATCAACTAATATGAGTAAAACTGAAGATTTTGTGTTGCAAGTTTTATTATTCACTTTACTTTCATGTTATGGGTCAAAAAATATGCTATCAAACCCCGTCTTGTCAAAATTTTGGAAATTGTTCTTTTCTTTAGTGAGGTATTGCTCAAAATCGTACTTTTCTAATGGAATGTACTTATTTATGCTGAGTATTAATATATGCATACACTGTATATATCCAGCTGGAGAAATAAATATTGAACACTTTATGAAAATAAATCTATTTCTAAAGGTGCAATTGCCAAGAAATTATTGCCAGATGTCGGTAACAACCCATTCAATCCACACAAAGAAATCAAAATATAGATGTCCATAGATAGTGTAGTAAGGGAAAAAGTATTGAACACGCTTACTGAAATTTATTTAATACTTCGTGACTGGGCAAAATACTACGTGACTGGGCAATATACTACGTGGACATGCATATTCTAGAATACCCGATGCGTTAGAAAAGGGCCACCATCTATTCGTATAAAAGCCTTTGTTAGTGATGAAGCTTCCAGATGTCTCTTGTATGGAGAAACTAGTCGCAGGCTTTGCTCAGGCATGATTTTCGCCCCTTCTTCCACACAAACACTCTTCACATCCTGAAGGGCCCATGGGCTCCTCCTATGAACTCTGAGCTTTACTTCCTTCCATAGATTTTCTACTAGATAAAGGTCCGCTGATTGGCTCGACCATTCATAGCAGCTTTATTTTCTTACTCTGAAACCAATTGAGAGTTTCCTTGGCTGTGTGTTTGGGATCATTGTCTTATTGAAATGGCCTCCCTCATTTCATCATCATCATAGTGGTATATGGCAGAAGACTTTTATCAAAATGTCTTGATACATTTGTCCATTCATCCTTCCTTCAATCATTTGAAGTTTACCAGTGATGTATGCTGAAAAACAGCCCCACACCATGATGTTACCACCTCCAAACTTCACTGTTGATATGGTGTTTTTGGGGTGATATGCTGTGCGTTTTGGCCTTCAAAAATGGGGTGTATTATGACATTCAGAGAGTTCAATTTTGGTCTCTTCAGACCAGACTACTGTCACGTAGTGACAAGAGACTGTTGGCACCTACCAGATCCCTCGAATTAGGGGCACCCCAGGCTATCCCTGTTACCGGATGGTGGAGATGCTGGGGTCTCGTACCTTGCTATACTCTGTTACCCTTATCTGTAATCTCCCCTACCCAGGGAGGTGTGAGGACAAAGCATATAGGAAAACACTAACTAGAGAAACAAGGTTAAACAGACAGGGATAAAAGAAAACTACAATCATACAAACACACTCACAAAACAACAGAGTAGGAAACGGGAGGAATAGGAAGGATAAACTGTCATGATTCTCAATGGCGAGAGAACATAGCCCAGCATATATGAGAACTAACTCTTGGAAGATGGAAACTATACTGACCATGAACTAAACCTGCCGCACAACTAGAAGTGGCCGGGTAGCATGCCTACGTTTTTTAACCCTAGATGCCCAGCGCCAGCCGGAGAACTACCTAATCCTAGCAGAGGAAAAGACAGTCCTGGCTCACCTCTAGAGAAATTTTCCCAAAAGGCAGACAGAGGCCCCCACATATATTGGCGGTGATTTTAGATGAAATGACAAACGTAGTATGAAAATAGGTTTAGCAAAATCGAGGTCCGCTTTCTAGATAGCAGGAAGACAGAAAGGACACTTTCATGGTCAGCAGAAAACCCTATCAAAACACCATCCAGAAATTCCTTTAAGACTCTAGCATTAACTCATAACACCAGAGTGGCAATTTCCGATCACAAGAGCTTTCCAGACACAGTAACGAAACAGCAGCTGTGAACAGGAACAAAATGCAAAAACACACAAGGACAAAAGTCCAACTTAGCTGGGAGTTGTCTAGTAGCAGGAACAAGCACAGAAGGCTTCTGATTACATTGTTGACCGGCAAGAAACTGACAGAGGAGCAAGGTTATATAGCGACTCCCACATCCTGATAGGAGCAGGTGAACAGAGGGGATGATGCACACAAGTTCAATTCCACAAGTGGCCACCGGGGGAGCCCAGAATCCAATTTCACAACAGTACCCCCCCCTCAAGGAGGGGGCACCGAACCCTCACCAGAACCACCAGGGCGATCAGGATGAGCCCTATGAAAGGCACGGACAAGATCGGAGGCATGAACATCAGAGGCAGTGACCCAAGAATTATCCTCCTGACCGTATCCCTTCCATTTGACCAGATACTGGAGTCTCCGTCTGGAAACACGAGAGTCTAAGATCTTTTCCACAACGTACTCCAACTCACCCTCAACCAACACCGGAGCAGGAGGCTCAACGGAAGGCACAACCGGTACCTCATACCTGCGCAACAATGACCGATGAAAAACATTATGAATCGAAAAGGATGCAGGGAGGTCCAAACGGAAGGACACAGGGTTAAGAATCTCCAATATCTTGTACGGGCCGATGAACCGAGGCTTAAACTTAGGAGAAGAAACCCTCATAGGGACAAAACGAGAAGACAACCACACCAAGTCCCCAACACAAAGCCGAGGACCAACACGACGACGGCGGTTGGCAAAAAGCTGAGTCTTCTCCTGGGACAACTTCAAATTGTCCACCACCTGCCCCCAAATCTGATGCAACCTCTCCACCACAGCATCCACTCCAGGACAATCCGAAGATTCCACTTGACCGGAGGAAAATCGAGGATGAAACCCCAAATTACAGAAAAACGGGGACACCAAGGTGGCAGAGCTGGCCCGATTATTGAGGGCGAACTCCGCCAAAGGCAAAAAAGCAACCCAATCATCCTGATCCGCAGACACAAAACACCTCAAATATGTCTCCAAGGTCTGATTAGTCCGCTCGGTCTGGCCATTAGTCTGAGGATGGAAAGCAGACGAAAAAGACAAATCTATGCCCATCCTAGCACAGAATGCCCGCCAAAATCTAGACACGAATTGGGTCCCTCTGTCAGAAACGATATTCTCAGGAATACCATGCAAACGAACAACATTTTGAAAAAACAGAGGAACCAACTCGGAAGAAGAAGGCAACTTAGGCAAGGGAACCAGATGGACCATCTTAGAGAAACGGTCACACACCACCCAGATGACAGACATCTGAGAAACAGGCAGATCCGAAATAAAATCCATCGAGATGTGCGTCCAAGGCCTCTTCGGGATAGGCAAGGGCAACAACAATCCACTAGCCCGAGAACAACAAGGCTTGGCCCGAGCACAAACGTCACAAGACTGCACAAAGCCTCGCACATCTCGTGACAGGGAAGGCCACCAGAAGGACCTTGCCACCAAATCCCTGGTACCAAAGATTCCAGGATGACCTGTCAACGCAGAAGAATGAACCTCAGAGATGACTCTACTGGTCCAATCATCAGGAACAAACAGTCTACCAGGTGGGCAACGATCAGGTCTATCCGCCTGAAACTCCTGCAAGGCCCGCCGCAGGTCTGGAGAAACGGCAGACAATATCACTCCATCTTTAAGGATACCTGTGGGCTCAGAATTACCAGGGGAGTCAGGCTCAAAACTCCTAGAAAGGGCATCCGCCTTAACATTCTTAGAACCCGGTAGGTACGACACCACAAAATTAAACCGAGAGAAAAACAACGACCAGCGCGCCTGTCTAGGATTCAGGTGCCTGGCAGACTCAAGGTAAATTAAATTTTTGTGGTCAGTCAATACCACCACCTGATGTCTGGCCCCCTCAAGCCAGTGACGCCACTCCTCAAAAGCCCACTTCATGGCCAAAAGCTCCCGATTCCCAATATCATAATTCCGCTCGGCGGGCGAAAATTTACGGGAAAAAAAAGCACAAGGTCTCATCACGGAGCAGTCGGAACTTCTCTGCGACAACACCGCCCCAGCTCCGATTTCAGAAGCGTCGACCTCAACCTGAAAAGGAAGAGCAACATCAGGCTGACGCAACACTGGGGCGGAAGAAAAGCGGCGCTTGAGCTCCCGAAAGGCCTCCACAGCATCAGGGGACCAATCAGCAACATCAGCACCCTTCTTAGTCAAATCAGTCAATGGTTTTACAACATCAGAAAAACCAGCAATAAATCGACGATAAAAGTTAGCAAAGCCCAAAAATTTCTGAAGACTCTTAAGAGAAGAGGGTTGCGTCCAATCACCAATAGCCTGAACCTTGACAGGATCCATCTCGATGGAAGAGGGGGAAAAAATGTGTCCCAAGAAAGAAATCTTTTGAACCCCAAAAACACACTTAGAACCCTTCACACACAAGGAATTAGACCGCAAAACCTGAAAAACCCTCCTGACCTGCTGGACATGAGAGTCCCAGTCATCTGAAAAAATCAGAATATCATCCAGATACACAATCATAAATTTATCCAAATAATCGCGGAAAATGTCATGCATAAAGGACTGGAAGACTGAAGGGGCATTTGAAAGACCAAAAGGCATCACCAAATACTCAAAATGGCCCTCGGGCGTATTAAATGCGGTTTTCCACTCATCCCCCTGCTTGATTCGCACCAAATTATACGCCCCACGGAGATCAATCTTAGAGAACCACTTGGCCCCCTTTATACGAGCAAACAAATCAGTAAGCAGTGGTAACGGATATTGATATTTAACCGTGATTTTATTCAAAAGTCGATAATCAATACACGGCCTCAAAGAGCCGTCTTTCTTAGACACAAAGAAAAAACCGGCTCCTAAGGGAGATGACGAAGGACGAATATGTCCCTTTTCCAAGGACTCCTTTATATATTCTCGCATAGCAGCGTGTTCAGGCACAGACAGATTAAATAAACGACCCTTAGGGTATTTACTACCCGGAATCAAGTCTATGGCACAATCGCACTCCCGGTGCGGAGGTAGTGAACCAACCTTGGGTTCTTCAAAAACGTCACGAAAGTCAGACAAGAATTCAGGAATCTCAGAGGGAATAGATGATGAAATGGAAACCAAAGGTACGTCCCCATGAGTTCCTTTACATCCCCAGCTTAACACAGACATAGCTCTCCAGTCGAGGACTGGGTTATGAGATTGCAGCCATGGCAATCCCAGCACCAAAACATCATGTAGATTATACAGCACCAGAAAGCGAATAACCTCCTGGTGATCCGGATTAACACGCATAGTCACTTGTGTCCAGTATTGTGGTTTATTACTAGCCAATGGGGTGGAGTCAATCCCTTTCAGAGGTATAGGAGCCTCCAGTGGCTCCAAATCATACCCACAGCGTTTGGCAAAGGACCAATCCATAAGACTCAAAGCAGCGCCAGAGTCGACATAGGCGTCCGCGGTAATAGATGACAAAGAACAAATCAGGGTCACAGATAGAATAAACTTAGACTGTAAAGTGCTAATTGAAACAGACTTGTCAGGCTTCTTAGTACGCTTAAAGCATGCTGATATAACATGAGTTGAATCACCACAATAGAAGCACAACCCATTTTTTCGTCTAAAATTCTGCCGCTCGCTTCTGGACAGAATTCTATCACATTGCATATTTTCTGGCGTTTTCTCAGTAGACACCGCCAAATGGTGCACAGGTTTGCGCTCCCGCAGACGCCTATCGATCTGAATAGCCATCGTCATGGACTCATTCAGACTCGCAGGCACAGGGAACCCCACCATAACATCCTTAATGGCATCAGAGAGACCTTCTCTGAAAATCGCCGCCAGGGCGCACTCATTCCACTGAGTAAGCACAGACCATTTGCGGAATTTTTGGCAGTATATTTCAGCTTCATCTTGCCCCTGAGACAAGGACATCAAGGCCTTTTCCGCCTGAAGCTCTAAATGAGGTTCCTCATAAAGCAACCCCAAGGCCAGAAAAAACGCATCCACATTGAGCAACGCAGGATCCCCTGGTGCCAATGCAAAAGCCCAGTCTTGAGGGTCGCCCCGGAGCAAGGAAATTACAATCCTGACCTGCTGTGCAGGGTCTCCGGCAGAGCGAGACTTCAGGGACAAAAACAATTTGCAATTATTTTTAAAATTTTGAAAGTGAGATCTATTCCCCGAGAAGAATTCAGGCAAAGGAATTCTAGGCTCAGACATAGGTGCATGAACAACAAAATCTTGCAAATTTTGTACCTTTGTGGCGAGATTATTCAAACCTGTAGCTACACTCTGAAGATCCATTTGAAACAGGTGAACACAGAGCCATTCAAGGATTAGAAGGAGAGAAAGAGAGGAAGGCTGCAGTATAGGCAGACTAGCAAGTGATTCAATTAAGAGCACACTCAGAACTAGAGGGAAAAAAAAAAAAAAAATTTGTAGCAGACTTCTTTTTTCTCTCCTTTCTCAGCCAGTAATTTAACCCTTTTTTGGGCCGGTCAAACTGTCATGATTCTCAATGGCGAGAGAACATAGCCCAGCATATATGAGAACTAACTCTTGGAAGATGGAAACTATACTGACCATGAACTAAACCTGCCGCACAACTAGAAGTGGCCGGGTAGCATGCCTACGTTTTTTAACCCTAGATGCCCAGCGCCAGCCGGAGAACTACCTAATCCTAGCAGAGGAAAAGACAGTCCTGGCTCACCTCTAGAGAAATTTTCCCAAAAGGCAGACAGAGGCCCCCACATATATTGGCGGTGATTTTAGATGAAATGACAAACGTAGTATGAAAATAGGTTTAGCAAAATCGAGGTCCGCTTTCTAGATAGCAGGAAGACAGAAAGGACACTTTCATGGTCAGCAGAAAACCCTATCAAAACACCATCCAGAAATTCCTTTAAGACTCTAGCATTAACTCATAACACCAGAGTGGCAATTTCCGATCACAAGAGCTTTCCAGACACAGTAACGAAACAGCAGCTGTGAACAGGAACAAAATGCAAAAACACACAAGGACAAAAGTCCAACTTAGCTGGGAGTTGTCTAGTAGCAGGAACAAGCACAGTAGGCTTCTGATTACATTGTTGACCGGCAAGAAACTGACAGAGGAGCAAGGTTATATAGCGACTCCCACATCCTGATAGGAGCAGGTGAACAGAGGGGATGATGCACACAAGTTCAATTCCACAAGTGGCCACCGGGGGAGCCCAGAATCCAATTTCACAACAATAAACCAAATGGGAGAGGATAAGGATAAATCCGCAAACCAACTCCATGCAAAAATCTCTTGAAAAACTCCCCAACCGCCTATTCCAAACACTGAAGTTCTTCCTTCAACTAGAAACCAGGTAGTGGTAATCATCACTGACAACTCCCAAGTGCCAGTTGCGAGCATATATACCAGAGGGAAATGGGCAACACAAAACAGCTGAGGCAATTCAGGATGGAGAGCTCCAGAAGATCAACTGAATCGGTTAACCCTTGCAATGACAGAGCAATGAAACCTGCACTGTTTAATAGGATGGTGAAGCAGTTCTAATCAGTGCAGGAGTTTGTGTAACCAGATGCTGTGATCTTCTGGCCCCTCTCTGTCGCGATATCCCTGTGACAACTATATTCTCCCAGTATTTCTCAGGTTTGTCTAAATGTTGTTGATATAATTGTAAACGTGGTTGAGCATGCTTTTTGTTCAGTAATGGAGTCTTTCGTGGTGACCTTGCCTACAGACCATGGAGGTTGAGTGCATTACTAATAGTTTTATTTTAAACAATTGTACTTGCTAATTTCAGGTCTTTCTGTAGCTCTACACAGGTGGTCCTTGGCTCTTGTGTTGGACAACTCTACTGAAAATTCTTTTCACTCCTCTGTCTGAAATCTTGCATGGACAACCTGGTCGTGACCGTTTTTTTTGTGAAATTATGTTATTTCCACTTCCGGATTATGGTTCCCAACAGTGTTCACTGGAACCTTCAGTAGTTAAACATTCTTCTGTAACCAATACCATCAATATGTTTTGCAACAATAAGGTTGTGAAGGTCTTGAGACAGCTCACTGGTTTTACCCATCATGAGATGTTTCTTGTGTGGCACCTTGGTAATGAGACACCTTTTTATAGGCCATCAGTTGTACCAGCTGATATTATTTTTCACTAAGTGGGAGGATTGCTCTCTAATTACTGATAGATTCAACTGGTGTCATGACTTTCCATTACTTTTTACACCTCTTTTCCTTTGTGTGTTCAAAACTTTCCCTGTGTCATTTCTCATTATTACATATAACTTAATTTGCGGACATCTATGGTTTGATTTCTTTGCCTAAGTGGATTGGATGGATTGTAATCGACATCTGGTGAGAATTTCACATCAATAGCATCTTTAGAAATATATTTACTTAGAAAATTGGTGACGTGTTCAATACTTATTTCACCCGCTTTGTATACAGTCTCAGTAATTGTAGTCACACCTGTGATAATCCTTTTAATGCTAACATGTCCTGCAGGATTGTTTTTCTCCCATCTCTACCAACGTCTCATAATTGCCCCATATACCACCCAACACTCATAACATGTTCCCCGGCTGCCCTTACATGTGAATCGCACAATCACAAAGAACCACACAGTAAAAATATCGCCTCTTTCCTTTCCCAAGCTATTTTACATATGCTTGAAATTTTGGAGGAAAATTTTGCAACATTTTAGCCTAACCTGTGGCCTTTTACTAAAAAAATAAAAAAATAAAAAAATAAAGAACTTTGCTTATTTTGCGCAAAATTCATGAACCGCATGCCCCATTTTGTGAAGAATTTGGTTAAAAAAAGTTAATATTAGCAAAAATGCAAAAAAAGTGACTTAAAAACCCCGTAAATGATGAATCCAGCCCTAAGCATCCTTGAATTTGCGCTACTATATCAAATATAGAGCACAAATGTTAATGAATTTTGTACAAAATCCACTGGCACACAAAGAATGTCAAGAAACAAAAGATGGCTGTGAAAATACTTAGTGCCAATACTCCTGTACAATTCATATTAAGATTTGTGATGGTCGCACATCTTGGATGCCAGGTGTCACAATGGGTGAGGAAGAATTATGTGCACAACAATGGGAAGAGGGAGGGGGGAGCCCAAACACTAGGGAAGAGGGGAGTGGAGACTCCTACACAGATCTAAAGTCACCTTGTCTGCCCTAAACGTCCTTATATAGGTTCTGCACTTATCGCCGAGCAGGAATCTAATCCCTGCCTAACCCTGGCGATAGGCCCTAGATAGGGAGGGGATGGGGTAGGCACTAGTCATTTCCCACTACAACTAAAGACAGAGAGGGTAGACAAATGAAGGGAAACACTTACCTTGAGAAGCTCCCCGAGATGTCACTCCAGCAATCCTCCAAGGAACCTCAGGGAAGACACTAACCGACTTCTAGAACTTCCAACAAGACAGAGGCAAGTATGGGCTAACACCAGCACCGTGCTGCAGCAATTGAATGTTTTTACACCTTCAGCACAGGTGTGTGATTAGCAGCAGAAGGTGGAGGTAACTGTTGGGTCCTAGAGGGAGAAGGATATTGCTACATAACAGAGATGCAAAAAATCAAGAAGGTGTTTGAGCTACAGACCTTCTACAGCCAGATCCAGGATGACTGTCTGTCACACCTGACACACCCCTGACACCAGGTCATCTGAGGCTCCTCTAAGGCCGGCTCTGAATCTGCCAATCAAACCCCATCCCTTAAACATGCCCCTGCTTAATTTGTGGAATTTTAATTCCTCTATTATATTCAAAGTAAATCTCAGGTATGAAAAGAAATGAGATTTCTCTGATGTTGAGAATGTCTTAGAGCTTTAGTACTCCTCTCCCTCGTTATTCCATGCTGCCACCCCTCCATCCGTCTGTCATCTCCTCTCATTCTTATACATAGTTAGTGGTAATTATAGCCTTGAAAGGTCATGGCCAATTCCCGGTGAGCTCCTCGCGTGTCTCATGTCTGGAGCAGCCATCTCCTGGCTGTCACAGCCTCTAACCCCAGCAGTTGTTCAGTAGAGAGGTTCCTCCACAGGGTCCCTTGCATGGGTGTAGGGGGGGTGTAATGCATTATGAGTCATTTTGAGTCAGTGAGCGCTGGTCGCGGGTGTGCAGAACACTGCTGCAGTGTGTAGGCTTAGCACAGACACGGGATTTGCAATGCTAACATATTTCCGAGGGGGCATTGTTGCTAGACGCGTACAAGGTACAGAGGTGCCATCACAAATCTGGGGGCAGAGGGTGACATCGTGGGGGGGACTGTGACGGATGAAACCAATCAGATGCCATTACTACATCCGACCTCAAAGTAAAATGACAAAAAAAAAATGAATATCAAGGACACAGACTGGGATGAGAGTCGTTTACAGGGTAGGGGCATTTTTCTGGCTGGGAAGAAAAATCCATAGCAACCAAATATCAATTAGACAGCGTGAGTAAATGCCTAATTGGTTACTAAGGTCTGTGTACATCATCGCAGCTGGTATAATGTATGGGAGTTTTCTTCTCTTCCTTGTAGAGATGGCGGTATTATAGGTCTGTGTTGTACAGTTACGTACCGTAATATGGTGCACGGACCCAATCTGTGCCTGATAAATGGTGGCGTCTTCAAACGCATGATGTATTATGTTCCCCCATAAGCATTGTTTCCAGGGAGAGTACAGGGTTTTACATAGGCACTGTATGGCGGCACTATTACAGATCTATCACACTGAGTGCGGTATGGCCTCCACACACGATCCTTCTATGTGCTTAGCTGCGTAAGACTTAGTCCCCCATAAACCTAAGTAATAAGGCCCTTCGGGGCCCCCAGCGTTGGCTCAGGTATCGTCATCCATTCATATTATTGGGAGCCATTTAATAACTGCATTGAGGAATTACACGGAGCAATAGCACCTGATCGCTGACGGTAATGCCGCAGTCACACATCCGTGATCGAGCACGGGCCGTAATGCACACACTGTCCGCTGGTCTCCGGGCCCATATGTGACGGCCTCATATATGTCTATAAGGCTGTTAAGCTTGGGTTGGGAGACCTGCGGACAGTCCGTTGCTCAGACCGCGACACACGGATGTGTGACTGCGTCATTAGAGAAATCGGATCTGAAGCAATCACCAAAGTAGCTTAAAGGGGATGTCCACACAGGGAATAAGCCCAGAAGGGAATAAAATAATAAATATCATGCTCCCTTTAACAATCTATTGCCTGCTCCAGCTGTGACATATCGAAATCCAAATGTGACCACTGCAGCCAATCACTGACTATAATGGGTCTCATCTCGAGTCAGTGATGCCCGTCCTCACTGCAGAAAGGACAATGACCATCGAGTAATCAAACTAGACACAGCAGATGATTAGTAAGGAGAATGTGCCCCATCCTGAGCACTTTCTTGGCCATGCACGTTACATAGCTGCCTCCCGATCCCTCCATGCACATGCATGCTCTGCTCAGCTGATCATGCATGTGTTCTCAATGCGGAGAGGGGAGCCAGCGCCATGCCATACAACTGCCCTGAGAAATCCAACATGCCCAACTCTTCTTTACCCTGACACCTGCCATCGGGGGGTGAGTGGGAGACCCCATAAACATTGGATTGTCTGCGGACCTAAGGTCGGCCAATAGTTTCCACCCTCTCTACGCAATAGTTTTGATGTGATATGAGAGGTGGTATATGTGCGGGTGTAACAGAGGATAATTTTGGGGTCTTATCCAAATTCCTTCCCACAGGTGAGAGAAGACCCCCATGGAGGAAAAGGAGCCGGGCAGAATGAATGCTGTAAAGACATTACAGGGATATATTGAGCTGCTTTCTGCTAGCTCTGTCAGCGTGTGGGTGGGTGTATTTTTTTTTTCCTCTCTCACACCCCTCGTCTCCCCCCTTTTTCTGCAAGCATGTGGGAGTTGGCACATTGTGTAGTGTGAGATCTGTGCCTTCTCCTGGCGATTAGTGTAGCCTAAAGAGTAAAGGATATCAGGTAGAAATAATGCGGCCCCGGGGTGGTGGTGGGGAACAGCACGGACCAGGCCGAAAGGTTCCCCGTGACTCTCCTTTATGTGCCCAAAATCATTCGCTCTCAGGTGGTCCAGACGGATATCGCACAACCATTCTTCTACTAATTCGGGGAGCGTAACGTGTGATCCCAGGATACAGTGCAAAATGTACATGCGGGGCACATATATGTGAAATACATCTGCACACACATCCACACACACACCCAGCGAGTCGCCCGTCACAAGGATAGTACTTAGACTATAAATTCACAATGATAGCGCAGATCAGTCAGCTTATACCGGGGCGGACACAGACAGAAGAGGGGCCCTGTGCACGAGCAATGTATGGGCCCTATGCTGTCTCATATGTCATCACAAAGCACAATTCCACCTACTTTGGAAGTGTGCAGCGCCCCAGAGTCCTGGTCGTTGCAGTGCTGTGGCTTCGCCGCTAAGGGGAGCCATGGTACGTTCGATGGCACCGAAGGAGTTCCTCCAATCAGGTATCACAGACACCAATATGTTTCACAGCTGGGCCTCCGGGGGGAGCTAAGGGTGCTATTCATTAGGCCACTCCCCACCATAGTGGGTAAACTGGGGGTCAGGCAGGAAGTTAGAGAGAACGCTGACGGGATTGAACGGAGCAACACCCTGTGGCAGGGGGTGTTGTGAAGGGAGAGACTGTAGGGTCTCTGCCAGGGGTGGGATCCTGGCAGAGGCTTGGCATTGAAAGAACGTAACGGGTCCGCGCAGGCTCCTGGAAGCGGCGGGACTCAAGAAAGGACTAGAAGCGAGATAGATTGTGCTGAGTGAGAAACGAGATCAAGCAGAAGGAGAATACCAGCAGGGGTTGTGCTGAAAGAGGCAGCACCTTGCTGAGGCGCAATACCGGTGGCCAGAACGCCGAGGGAGTGGATTAGAATACAGCTTCAAGCCATACTCCAAACAGCGGCAGGACAGTCAGTCTCAGGCGGGCTGTCTACCACATATCACCTATGAAGTCTTGGGGGGCAATTGCGGGAGAGGGGCGTCTCTAGGGTCCCGGAAGAACTCCAGGCCTACCTGACAAACGGGTGCCATTCCAACCTGAATACAGGGAAGGGGTGGATTACAGAGGAACATCAAATCGAGTTGTGAGGGAACTTAAGAAACAGACACAACCGTTGTGGGGTTACTTTCCGTAAGCACAGCAGGGAAGGACTACAACACATAGCGCTAGAAGGAAGGCACAGATCTCCACCTGAGAGGAGAACTCTGGAGGTGCCATTGGACCGGCCGGACTTGCGTAGCCTGGTGAACCGTGTTCTGGACTGAGGACTCAGAGATCTCCAGTAAAGAGGTAAAGAGACTGCAACCTGGTGTCCTCGTTATTTACCGCGACTTACACCCCACAACCGCACCGCTACATTGCTACCATTACTACCACCTATTACACCGGACGTCCCCCACTGACGGACAGGGCCACGGACCGGGTCTAGCCACCGTGACAACCCCGAGACTGAGAACTAGAGGCCCGGCTCCGGGTACCCCTCGGCCCTGCGGCGGTGTGGGGGCGCTCCAACTTGGCGTCACGAACAGGATCTACTTAAGCCTGAAGAATCAGGTCATGTGTGCCTAGAGACTGTGATTTGTTGTGCTTGGACTGTACTTTATTACAAAGACTGTGCTGCGCCAGTTGCCGCCAAAATCCGCCGCCATTGTAGCGCTGAGGAGAGCGCAGGAAGAGAAGAGGGGCGTGGAGTGGGCGTAGACGAGCTGGAGAGCGCGAAGAATAATGGCCGCCCAGTCTAAATATTTCTGTGCAGTGAGGACGTGTCCGTCAGCAGCAGAGATCCGCCTCCTAATCCTTAATGGGGGGCGGAGGCAGAGAAAACGAAACCGCTCACGCAGGAGAGAGCGGGAAAAGGACCAGGAAGCGACCCACGTGGAGGACGCTATGGCCAGCAGCTCCGAACCCGACAGCGGGGTTGAAGTGGAAGTCTCCCCTGACTACCCGGATGAGCCCAGCAGCCTGTCCTCCGTGGATAACACCAAATTCCTGAGAGCCGAGATGGAGGATTTATATAACCAGCTCCTCCAACTGCATGTAAGAGTCCAGGCCCCGCATCAGGTGGGACCGGCAGTGGATTCCCGGACATCGGAAGAACCAGCGGGACCTGTTACGGGAAGTGGAATCGTACCAGTGGGTGAGTCCGCCGATCCTGCCCCACCAGCAGAGGGTGTGTTAGTGGGTCCCGTAGCAGCACCACCTCTCCCGGGGACCCATAGACTTCAGCGTCTGTTACCATGGGAGGAAGCCACGGGCATGGAACACCGTATGCGAGCCCCAATCACCCCTACTCCCTTGCCGTGTGAGGTCAGCGCAGAGCGCACGGTGTGCCGCTGGGTGAACCCTGGATCCAATCTCATGGGGTTCCCCGGGGTGGAGACCCAAAAGGGAGAAATGGTACAGGCCCTAAGCTGGGAAGAATACCAGATCCAGCTAGAACAGCGGTGGCGAGAGGAAGAGGAAACACGTCAGGCTAAACGGGAGGCCTACCATCAAAAAGATTTGGCGGTCAAGGATCGGGCCCGTAAGGACCCCACCACTCACCAGGCCCCGCGCAGGCAGGGCATCATCACCATCTTTAAGCTCCGAGGAGGCTGGGGCTTTATTAAGGAACCGGGGCTATATGCGGAGATCTTTGTCAACCGACGGGATGTTGAGTCACACCTTAGAGAGGGCCACCCCGATCGGGACCTCTACCCGGGGGATAGCGTTACTTACACCCGGCATTTTGGGGAAAAGGGGTGGTTTGCTCTGAACGTCTACAAGAAAGAGAAACCAGCCCCTGTAGCCAAGGTGCCACCGTGTGATCGATCCGTAACCACCCCGGTCGTCCCCACCTGTTTGATCACAGAACCTGCGATCTGCCGCATGACCCCCGCAACCACCGTGGTGACCAAGGAAGTGCCTTTCCAAGTGACCAATGTTCCTGATGTACCAGCGCAGAAAGACGTGGGAACGCAGACCCTCATCACCGCACACGATCTGGTTGTGCAACAGACCCGCACCCATGGGGTGTACCTGGCCGCGGGAGTGAATCTGGAACCTGACCTGCCTGTATTGCAGGGGTTCCCCCGCCAGGTGGCGCCTCGTGGAGGATTCTGAATTGAATGCTCTTTTATGAAAATGTAAATAGTTACTGTTTGTTCTTTTAAGTTGCTGCTAAACCTGTCCAGGGTTAATGGATCCCTCTGTTGACCCGGGATCCCCTTTGTTTGTTTTCCTTTTTCTGAAGTTTTTGCACAAAGTTATACAAACTGCAGAAATCATGGACTGTGCATGATTCGAACGTTCATGTAAATAGTTTGCACCTTCTTAAAGGTGCTCCCTACTGGTTTTAGCCAAAGACACTTTGCGAAGATATTTGCCCTATTGGTTTGAGCCAAAGACACTTTGTGAAGATACCTTTTCTACTGGTTCTAGTTAAAGACACTTTGCGAAGATACCATACCGGAACCTTTGCATGGACTGGTAGGCTGAGGAGACGAGCTACCTCAGAAAGACTTGGTCCCCTCTTAAAGGGGATGTGAAGAATTGAACTTGAGAAAGATACTGTTGCAGAACAGTAATGCCATGATGATGCTTTGAAAAGAAATGTAACTGTTTTACATGAAAAGTTATATGTGTTGAATTTGTTTGAATTGTGAAATCTAAAAATAATGTTTTGCAGAAAGAAAAGATGCAGAGAGCCCGTAGGGGTAGAGATAGAAATCTGCATAGCTGAAAGTAAGGAAGTAATGATGAAGGTGAGGATAGAAGGTCAACCCTGCGTCCCCATAGGAAGTTACTTTGTTACTAAGGACAGAAGGCGAACCCGTAGGGGTTAGAGAGTGAGTCCTTAAAGGAGCCGAGTAGAGCTGGCTCAGAGTTCTTTAAATGAAAGGAATGTTATGTCTATACTATGTATAGTAGCGAAAGGCAGTAGGCCCTGGCTGAACGGGGCGGTCCTGTAAAAGAAAGGAGAGGCAGTAGGTCTGGTGCCATAGGGACAGGCGGTCCTGCAGGTTCAAAGTAGGAGAATGTGAAGTTACCTTACCCTGTAATGTGATTATAGGAAGGCCTTTGGTAAACTAAGAGTGTATGTTTCTTAAAGGCAATGTTAATTTATTGTTCCAGAATTTGCACTAAGTAGAATACCCGGTTGGGTAACAGGAGTTATGCATAGCCTGTAATTTATAATGTTGACCATGTTTGTAACGTTAAAAGTGTCCTCACCTCCCATAAAGGGAAGCCTGTTCAAGTATACTTATTGTTTTGCACTCAACAAAATTGTATGTCTTTTTGCTAATCTGTATTGTTGTTTTTCTTCCCAGTCCCGGAGTACTGTGTTTAACCAGGGGGGAGTGCAGCGCCCCAGAGTCCTGGTCGTTGCAGTGCTGTGGCTTCGCCGCTAAGGGGAGCCATGGTACGTTCGATGGCACCGAAGGAGTTCCTCCAATCAGGTATCACAGACACCAATATGTTTCACAGCTGGGCCTCCGGGGGGAGCTAAGGGTGCTATTCATTAGGCCACTCCCCACCATAGTGGGTAAACTGGGGGTCAGGCAGGAAGTTAGAGAGAACGCTGACGGGATTGAACGGAGCAACACCCTGTGGCAGGGGGTGTTGTGAAGGGAGAGACTGTAGGGTCTCTGCCAGGGGTGGGATCCTGGCAGAGGCTTGGCATTGAAAGAACGTAACGGGTCTGCGCAGGCTCCTGGAAGCGGCGGGACTCAAGAAAGGACTAGAAGCGAGATAGATTGTGCTGAGTGAGAAACGAGATCAAGCAGAAGGAGAATACCAGCAGGGGTTGTGCTGAAAGAGGCAGCACCTTGCTGAGGCGCAATACCGGTGGCCGGAACGCCGAGGGAGTGGATTAGAATACAGCTTCAAGCCATACTCCAAACAGCGGCAGGACAGTCAGTCTCAGGCGGGCTGTCTACCACATATCACCTATGAAGTCTTGGGGGGCAATTGCGGGAGAGGGGCGTCTCTAGGGTCCCGGAAGAACTCCAGGCCTACCTGACAAACGGGTGCCATTCCAACCTGAATACAGGGAAGGGGTGGATTACAGAGGAACATCAAATCGAGTTGTGAGGGAACTTAAGAAACAGACACAACCGTTGTGGGGTTACTTTCCGTAAGCACAGCAGGGAAGGACTACAACACATAGCGCTAGAAGGAAGGCACAGATCTCCACCTGAGAGGAGAACTCTGGAGGTGCCATTGGACCGGCCGGACTTGCGTAGCCTGGTGAACCGTGTTCTGGACTGAGGACTCAGAGATCTCCAGTAAAGAGGTAAAGAGACTGCAACCTGGTGTCCTCGTTATTTACCGCGACTTACACCCCACAACCGCACCGCTACATTGCTACCATTACTACCACCTATTACACCGGACGTCCCCCACTGACGGACAGGGCCACGGACCGGGTCTAGCCACCGTGACAACCCCGAGACTGAGAACTAGAGGCCCGGCTCCGGGTACCCCTCGGCCCTGCGGCGGTGTGGGGGCGCTCCAAGTGCATTAGCCCCCTTAGCTCTTGAGCCCCTGTGTAGCTGCACAGGTTGTACCAATGCTATGTCCGCCCCTAGCGTACACATTTCACTGTGAAACAATTAAAGCCGCCATCCCATAAACAATAATTATTGCCTATTCACAGAATCTATATATATAATTGTCTAAGGGTTTTTCCGTCTGTCTGTCTGTCTGTCTTTCTGTCTGTCTGTCTGTCCTGGAAATCCCGCGTCTGGCGGCCTCGACCAATCAGCGAAGGGCACAGTATCGACGTAGATGTCATAATGGTTGCCATGGCGACGATGATGTCATAAAGGTTGCCTCGACCAATCAGCGACGAGCACAGTCTGCCACGAATTCTGGAATCATCATTGTCCATATACTACGGGGACATGCATACTCTAGAATACCCGATGCGTTAGAATCGGGCCACAATCTAGTAGATGATAATAGACTAACAGAGAATTTAGATTGTGAGCTCCAATGGGGACAGTGATGACAATATCTGTAAAGTGCTGTTATATATGATGGCGCAATGTAAGTAAGCATAATAAATAATAAATACTGTGACATCACTGTCTATTATCCCTATACTGTGACATCACTGTCTATTATCCCTATACTATGACATCACTATATTTACTATCCCTGTATTGTGACATCACTGTGTGTATTATCCCTGTACTGTGACATCACTGTGTTTACTATCCCTGTACTGTGACATCACTGTGTGTATTATCCCTGTACTGTGACATCACTGTGTTTATTATCCATGTACTGTGACATCACTGTGTTTATTATCCCTGTGCTGTGACATCACTGTGTTTATTATCCCTGTACTGTGACATCACTGTGTGTATTATCCCTGTACTGTGACATCACTGTGTTTATTATCCATGTACTGTGACATCACTGTGTTTATTATCCCTGTACTGTGACATCACTGTGTTTATTATCCCTGTACTGTGACATCACTGTGTTTACTATCCCTGTACTGTGACATCACTGTGTTTATTATCCCTGTACTGTGACATCACTGTGTTTATTATCCCTGTACTGTGACATCACTGTGTTTATTATCCCTGTACTGTGACATCACTGTGTTTATTATCCCTGTGCTGTGACATCACTGTGTTTATTATCCCTGTGCTGTGACATCACTGTGTTTATTATCCCTGTACTGTGACATCACTGTGTTTATTATCCCTGCACTGTGACATCACTGTGTGTATTATCTCTGTCCTGTGACATCACTGTTTACTATCCCTGTGCTGTGACATCACTGTGTGTATTATCCCTGTACTGTGACATCACTGTGTTTATTATCCCTGCACTGTGACATCACTGTGTATATTATCCCTGTACTGTGACATCACTGTGTGTATTATCCCTGTCCTGTGACATCACTGTGTGTATTATCCCTGTACTGTGACATCACTGTGTTTATTATCCCTGTACTGTGACATCACTGTGTTTATTATCCCTGTACTGTGACATCACTGTGTTTACTATCCCTGTGCTGTGACATCACTGTGTGTATTATCCCTGTACTGTGACATCACTGTGTTTATTATCCCTGTCCTGTGACATCACTGTGTGTATTATCCCTGCACTGTGACATCACTGTGTATATTATCCCTGTACTGTGACATCACTGTGTGTATTATCCCTGTCCTGTGATATCACTGTGTGTATTATCTCTGTTCTGTGACATCACTATGTTTATTATTTCTGTACTACCAAAAGAAAAAAAGCCTATGCATAAATATGTGCACAACTTTTATATGAAAAAATGCAAACTTTATTATAACAAAAGCACACCAACCAATTTAAAATCAATTAAAAACATGATAAGCACACCCTTCCCCATGGAAAGACATACGACCCAAATAAGGCCCAGTACCATACTATTAGTTCACAATTGACAAATTGACATGCAAATAACAAAATAACAAGGAAAAAAATTGGGCGTCCCCAAAATTGCTTTATATGATTGCACCAAAATAAAGATATGTTATTAGCAAGTAGTCTATTTATTATCTCTGTACTGTGACATCACTGTTTATTATCCCTGTACTGTGACATCACTGTGTATATTATCCCTGTACTGTGACATCACTGTGTGTATTATCTCTGTACTGTGACATCACTGTGTGTATTATCTCTGTACTGTGACATCACTGTGTATATTATTCCTGTACTGTGACATCACTGTGTGTATTATCTCTGTACTGTGACATCACTGTGTGTATTATCTCTGTACTGTGACATCATTGTTTATTATCCCTGTACTGTGACATCACTGTGTTTATTATCCCTGTCCTGTGACATCACTGTGTTTATTTTTCTGCAGATATGCTATAAATGTACACGATTGTCATCCTCCTAAGGCAAAGCATAAATACCTTTATTTTCACATGCAAAGTACTGTATATGTCTAGATCACTGGTCTGCAGTTATTGGGTAATTACAACATCTTTATTTATTTCTATCCTGGCATGCAAGGAGTGACTCTAGGATGCCATAACTGGGACATAACCCAGTGTCACTATCCTGGGACCGTGTTACATGGATGATTTCCACCAGGACGCGTCATCAGAGAGCAGTGTCACCTCTGTGCTGGGATGAGCGCAGTCTCCCGGGTATCATGATGTCAGACGTCACAGTTTCGGGCTGGGGCTCTGTGACGAGTCATTCCCATGGTGTTACCCCAAGGTGATGTCACGCCGCAGGGTTTTCTCGCCTAATGACCTTACATAGGAGACGGGACACTGCACGTTCTGTACATTATAATTGTTGGGACATTTATAGATTTGGTGGAGTCTTGTATCACTCACGATATGTTGCATAAGGCTTATTAATGTAATGATCTCTACATGCAGTGGTATTTTTGTTATGAAATATTACATAATCTGTGCTAGAGGTTCCTGAACAGAGTTGGGAATTAAAGGGGTTTTCTGGTTTCAGAAAAACTCTGTTTCCCCTAATGCAATTTGTTTTGAAAACAAATAATGTTTTCTTTACTCACCCTCCACAGGTCTGGTGCTGCGTCTATGCTGCTCCAGGTGTCCATTATTATCTGCAGTGTTTATGTCATGTCAACAACACTGCAGGCAATCAGTGAGTTCACTGATTGGCTGCAGCGCTGTTGACATGACGCCAGCGCTACAGACAATAGCAGACATCAGGAGCATCGGTGGAGACTCAGCAATGGACCTGGAGAGGGTGAGTAAAGTAAGTTTGTTTGTTTTTTTTTAAGACAAACTGCACCCCGGGACAGGGGCTTTATGAAAACTTAAAACCCCTTTAAAGTCAGTGGATCCTTTTGTTCTCAGGGAGAAGAAGCTACGGGGCTCTGTCCCCAATGGAAACACGACTCCTCACGTGTACAGGGGGATCAGGAGAAACAGCCGATGGTGGAACTTGCTAACACACTCACACCGTCACTGGTCATCAACTCTGTCTGTCTTCTCTCAGTCTCAGATATATCTATCTAGTCCCTGCTGTCCACTTTCAGGGAGATTAGCTGCAGTGCCATGGGTTGTAATTGATTATATTGTGCACATCATGGACAAAGGAACATCAAGATCTCTGGAGATGGACTTGTAACCTTGAGATTGTTGATATTTTTCAACAATTTTGGTTCTCAAGTCCTCAGACCGTTCTCTTCTCATCTTTCTGTTCTCCATGCCTAGTGTGGCACACAATGCAAAGATTGAATCAACTTCTCCCTTTTTTATCTGGTTTCATGTGTGATTTTCTTATTGCCCACACCTGTTACTTGCCACAGGGGAGTTTGAACAAGCTTCAACCAAAGTGGTTTACCCACAATTTTTGAATGTGCCAACAATTTTGTCTGACCCATTTTGGAGGTTTTATGTGAATTTATGACTAATTTTCTTTTTTTTGTCTCTGTTTGTTAATGTGTTGTTCCAATACACACACAGGAAATAAATGTGTATAACAAAACGTGCGTAACTGCAATAATTTTCTGGGAGAAATACTTCATTTTCTGGAACAATTTCAAGGGTGTCAACACTTTCGGTCATAACTGTATCTATATATTGCTGTCTATATTAAAACTATTCTATCTATATTTTAGGGAACTGTTTGTTAAAGGGGTTGTTGCCTTACGGGAAATATTTTTTTCCCAAGGCTCTTTTTGGTATAGAAAATAAAACGTTCTCTACTCACCCTCCCCTGGTCTAGCATTGGCTGCTGCACTGATGTCATGTGAACAGCCAATCAGTGAGCTCCCCAGCTCTGCCTGTATAGATGACGCTCACTGATTTGCCAATGCCAGACACAGGGAGCAATAGGCCGAGAATCAACCTTGGACCTGGGGAGAGTGACTATGGAAGGATTTGTTTCCTTTATACCTGGGGACCAATCTTTCCTGATGACACCATCTCTTTAAGGATCTTTTCACATTTACGCTTCCGATTCCAGTCCGAACGCCATCTGATTTAATTGGATAAATGCAGCGATATTCTTGGTGTTGACAGTACAGAACCTTGTGAGTCAGTATGCTCCTTAGGGCACTGTCGTTACTTCTTGTACAACAGATCCGCTGCTGCGTCTTCCGGCTTGGATGGAACTTCAAGGCTGCAGCTAATCAGTAGCTGTTGATTGTCCGCAGCGGTTTCTTTACAGGACGACGTTAGCGCCAGGGAGTATGGACCTAATAATTCTTTAAAAGTCGTGGACATCCCCTTTAAGATTTTTGCACTGTGGCGTCTCGCCCCTGGGGTTATGCGAGTCTGCCGTGGCAATAATTTTTGGACGCTGCTTCCTTACCCAAAAATTGGTCCATGATGTGCATTAATTTTGAGCCCATTAACAATAACAGTTCCCCCACTAATAGAATGGCCATATGCCACCGCCTCAGCGCCTCTTGCCAGCTCATAGCATCACTCTCCTGAGGCGCAGGGAGCAGAAGAGAAAGCTTCAGCCATGTGAGGGAGATGCATTGTACCATAGCTGCAGCTGGACTCTCCCTTTAAGAGGGCTACTAATGCTGTGCCAGTGGCAGTGTACACAGTGACTGCAGTAGCCACGTGTCTCCAAACAGGTCGCCCCTGCCCTGCTATTTATTTTCATTTTTGGACACTCCTCACTGAGGCATCACGGGAAATGTAGTTCTCGTCCCTCCTGCAGCCCCCACAGGTGTCACTTCTGACAGGTCGGAGGTGGGCGGCACTCGCTTGTCTCGCCTACACTTTACCTGATTGGTTAGCCGGGTCCCGCCTCCAGTTTGTGATTGGTTGCCTGCGGAGAGTGACGCGCTTCGCCTCTCGCCCCCGGCTCCTCCCGACTGTCAGTGCGCAGTGACTCTGCAGCAGTCTCCGCGGTAGCATCGTGCGCTCCGCCCCCGGCACCATGCCCGGCCGCCCAACCTGAGCAAGCCCCGCAGCCCGAGCTCCGTCATTCCACCGGGCGGCTATGGAAGGGGGAGCCGGCTCGGGCCCGAACCCCGGGGGGCAGGAGTCCCCGAACCGGGCCGTTGAGTATCTGCTGGAGCTCAATAACATCATCGAGAGCCAGCAGAAACTACTGGAGACCCAGCGGCGCCGCATCGAGGAGCTGGAGGTGCAGCTGGACCGGGTGAGCCAGGAGAACCGGGAGCTGAGGGAGAACCGGGCGGAGCAGCACCGCGCGGACTACCGAGAAGCGGTCGGAGGAGGAGGGTGCGGGGGCTACGGGCATCACCATCACCCGCAGCACCACCACCACCATCCGCAGCAGCAGCAGCAGCAGCAGCAGCACCATCACCGCGGGGAGAGCCAGCCCGGGTACCAGGCAGCCTACTCCGCCCCACCGCACCACCACCGAGCCCGGGACACCCCGCGGGCCACCCGGGCCGCCTCCCGCAGCTCCAGCCCCGGAGCCGGCCACAGCACCACCAACAGCCCGGCCACCACCCTGCAGAGAAAGTGAGTATGGGCCAGGCACTACAACCCCCAGCCTGCCCTGACAGGTAGGGGGGCTCCGAGCATCCAGGGGGGCTGCACCTGCCGCTCCGTGCCCCTGTATGTAAAGCACTGCAGAGCCGCTCCGCTGTCACAGGCTGCAGGCAGGTTGGATAATAAAGCCCCCCATCCAGATGTTCCTCTATGGTGGGCTGTAAATGGGTCACGTGATGGAGGGGGGCGAGGTTTGGCCATCTTTATGTGTGGCCCTGCTGGGCTTGTGTAGCTGGATGAAGGCATTTCCCCCTGTGTGCCCCCGGCTCCGTCCTCCCCTGACGCGGACAGTTCGGTGGTCAGTGGCCCCCACGTACCGTGTATGTCTGACACTTGTAGCCTCTGTGATCCATCTAGAACTGTGCCCGATGCTGCCGTCGATTCTTTCCTGAGCCCCATAGAAGTCAATGACGACGGCGTCTGCCTTACCATTGATGAGCAAAGAGAAAAGTTGCACAACACGAGTCACTATGGGGGGGTCACTGTGATGGACGCAAGAGGCACAGCCTGAGGGGGCACGGATGGGCCTATGTGAGACCACCCATACTATTAAAGACCTCTGGGGTATTGTGCATTGATCCACTAATCTCCCAGTTACACCAGTGCAGCAGGGCAGTAATGTACAGTGGGACTGTGATGGCCGGAGCTTGGGCTCAGTGGATTGTGAGAACCGTGTGGATCTCTACTTTCAGAAAGATTTTGGGACCCCAAATATTAACAAGTTGGACTATTGTAAGCCAACTTTTAGGTGATGGAGCCCAGTGTCCGGGGTGACTCCATAATTTCTTATGGACTCTATGGTTCCGTCCGTCACCGCGTCTGTCTGGATCATCTGACATTGTATCTAGAATAAGGGCTGTTCTGGTGGAGGTGTCAGGGGTCTCTGTGGACTTATGGGCAAGCGGGGGGGGGGGGGGCTCTGGACTGATGGGCAAGCGGAGGGGTCTCTGTGGACGGATGGGCTTGTGGGGGTGTCTCTCTGGACTGATGGGCAAGCGGGGGTGTCTCTCTGGACTGATGGGCAAGCAGAGGGGTCTCTGTGGACGGATGGGCTTGCGGGGGTCTCTGTGGACGGATGGGCTTGTGGGGGTGTCTCTCTGGACTGATGAGCAAGCAGAGGGGTCTCTGTGGACGGATGGGCTTGCGGGTGCCACTGTGGACGGATGGGCTTGCGGGTGCCACTGTGGACGGATGGGCTTGCGGGTGCCACTGTGGACGGATGGGCTTGCGGGTGCCACTGTGGACGGATGGGCTTGCGGGTGCCACTGTGGACGGATGGGCTTGCGGGTGCCACTGTGGACGGATGGGCTTGCGGGGGGGGTGTCTCGGTGGACGGATGGGCTTGCGGGGGGGGTGTCTCGGTGGACGGATGGGCTTGCGGGGGGGGTGTCTCGGTGGACGGATGGGCTTGCGGGGGGGGTCTCGGTGGACGGATGGGCTTGCAGGGGGTCACCTCGGACAGATGGGCATGCTGGGGGCTTCTACTTGGTAACATGACTTTGTAGCCTAGAGATGGATGGTACTATTTAAGATGCTGGCATCGTTGCCAAGCTGAGGCATCGTATGAGTGTTGTGTACTGACACGTGAAACAGATCTTTTACTCTGACTCAGTCAGGTGGGGGCGCTGTACAGCTGTTCGGACGGGGGTGTAATCCACACGATTGGTAGGGAGCACGAGCGAATCAAAGCCCCCATGTTGGCATGGGAGCAATACTTGTCATTTCTATGTATGTAGATATACACGTCTAGACATGAGTGGAATGATGGCGCTTTGGGGACAGAGAGCTTCAGGTCGCGCCTCAGGTTATAGAATGTCCCCCCATGGGTTCCGATCACCTGTTGAGTAATTTTACGCAATAGATTTGGCCAAAATCCAAGATGTGACGTGCGTGTCCTGTGTGCAGATGTTGGTGTAAATGTCACCATTTGACACGTAAGGGTGTGTACAGACTGAGTCTCTGCTGAGTTTTTGGAGCAGAAACTGAGTGGAAGCTCCAAAACCTCCGAAAAGAACTTTGAGTTTCCACCCTAAAATCGGAGCAAAAAAGACTCCATGTGCTCAAACCCCAAATCTACCTGGAGATAGCAGTCCTTGAATTATCCTGGTCAGACGGACTGCGATGGCCATGAAGGTCGCCACTGAGTTATTGGGTCCTTTGGTATCTCGGCATCAAATCATGGCCCTGGCAATAAGAGCCCACTCGTTTTGAGCTAAGCTTCCATCACGATAAAACCCTATCATAATGAAAGTTTTTCCTTCAGTACCTGTTTTTCGTCATCATATGTGGGCCATGACGAACCCACCTGAGTAAGCCCCCTAAATGGTATTGGTATGCAGTGTTGTAACCCCTTTTTAGGGCTATATGCGCACTGAGTTTTTCAAAGAATTTTTGGAGCAGAAACTTTCCAAATCCTCCACCAGATCCCAAAAACTTTCGGTTTCTACATTGAAAATAGACTCCATGTGCACAAAGCCACAAGTTTTTTTTTTGTTTTTTTTAAAGAGGATTTTGGGGTGGAGCAGCTCCAAAAACGGCTTTTAAAAATATCTTCAAAGCATGTGAAAGATTCCTGATTATTCATCTCATTGTTAAACCATTTTGCTGTTTGTACGTTTTTTTTTTTTTTTTTAATATACTCGGGGTTCTAAAAATGCTTAATGGGGAAAAAAAACAGTATGTCAAATATTTTTTATTTTTTTTTGCTAAGAAAAGCGCTCATTTTACCATATTTTCTCAGCAAAAGACGTATTGGAAACACATTCTATGGAAACTGCCAAAGGCTACGTTCCCATGATGACGCTTTGGTGAGTTTTTTATGTTGCAGATTTTCGGCGCCTATTAAGTAAAATAGGTCCCTTGCATTTTTTTCAAAAATATAAAGTGTAAAAAAAAACCTCACCAAGAGCTAATAGTGGGAATGTAGCCTTGGACCACTTAAAAAAAAAAAAAAAAAAGTCTTTAAAAAGCTTCAGGAAAATAAAAACTCAAAACCTTTCAGAAAAAGGAATTTCCTGAAGGGAAAAAAAACAGAACATAAAACTTTGTGTGAACTTAGTCTTTGTTCCATTGTCAGTGGTGTGGTAATCGAGCTACGTTTGGTATGTTATGCAGGCACCAGCTAACTCAGGATGGACACCGTTGTCGATATTGATTGATCTATCTGCTCCCCCTGAGTGCTGTGTCTGTCGTTTTCAGTCTATGGGGGCTTCTTGTGTATGCTTAGTCTGTTGCTGCATTTATGGTAGTGTTCTGATGAAGGGATTTTGCTTTTTGACTTTTCAGCTGTTTACAACCAGGGATAGTTGTGCGAGGGTCAGCATTGTACAATTACAAGTAGGAGTGGAGGTGGGGGGTGTTATCCAGGTGTGTAGTTTTCATGGGGTGGGATTATAAATATTTGCTGCTGTGTGGAATGAGGGTACATGTGCATCTCATAAAATGGAGATTATATGTACAGTGTGTCCGTAAACTCATGGTGCACTTCTATCGTTTACATTTTGGCGCCCTTTCTCTGGCCCAATCATATCAGACCTGTTCATGAAGAGATAACAAGAACCAATCAAACACAAACAAGGGCACCTATCACCCCGTTTTTTCAGTATGAGATAAAAATACCGTTAAATAGGGCCTGAGCTGTGCGTTACAATAGCGTATTTTGTGGACCCTGATTCCCCACCTATGCTGCCGAAATACCTTACCAAAGTCGCCGTTTTCGCCTGTCAATCCAGGTGGTCAGGTCAAATGGGCGTGGTGACATCGCTGTTTCTTCCCCCAGATCTTGCTTATTTTTCCGTTGGTGGCGTAGTGGTTTGCGCATGCCCAACTGCCGAATCCACAGCGCAGGTGAAGAAAAAGAGCGCGATCTGCGCAATTCCCCTGGTGATCGGTGGGGGCGCCATCTTCCTGTGGCTGCGCGTGCGCAGATGGAGCGCTCTGCTGCCCGGGGCTTCAGAAAAATGGCCGCCGCGATCTCCATCTGCGCACGCGCGGCATCCTGCGGCCATTTTCCTGAAGCCCCTGGCAGCAGAGCGCTCCATCTGCGCACTCAGAATAGCGCAGATCGCGCTCTTTTTCTTCACCTGCGCTGTGGATTCGGCAGTTGGGCATGCGCAAACCACTACGCCACCAACGGAAAAATAAGCAAGATCTGGGGGAAGAAACAGCGATGTCACCACGCCCATTTGACCTGACCACCTGGATTGACAGGTGAAAATGGCGACTTTGGTAAGGTATTTCGGCAGCATAGGTAGGGAATCAGGGTACACAAAATACACTATTGTCCAGCACAGCTCAGGCCCTATTTAACGGTATTTTTATCTCCTACTGAAAAAACTGGGTGACAGGTTCCCTTTAAGCTGTTGCTGAGCCCCCAGTCAGATTAACCCCTGATCAACTGAACTAATACACTAAACTAAACTGAATTAATACACTGCCAGGTCTGTGACATCATGCAGCCACAAGCTTATGCCAGCTGTGTGTGTTTCCATGCCAGTCAAGATGTGGACGGTACAGAGCAAAGTTTAGTGTGTACTGTGGCTCGCTAAATTCGAATCCATGACCAAAGTGCCACGTGAATATCGGCGCCTTTAGGCTATGTGCACACTTTGCGGGTTTTCCCGCGGATCCGCGGCGATTTTGATGCTGCGGGTCCGCAGCAGTTTCCATAGCGTTTACATGTAAACCCTATGGAAACCGCAAACCGCTGTGCACATGCTGCGGGAAAAACCGCGCAGAAACGCAGCGGTTTACATTCCGCAGCATGTCACTTCTTTGTGCAGAATCGCTGCGATTCTGCACCCATAGGAATGCATTGATCCGCTTACTTCCCGCATGGGGCTGTGCCCACGTTGCGGGAAGTAAGCGGATAATGTGCGGGTGGTACCCGGGGTGGAGGAGAGGAAACTCTCCTCCGGGCCCTGGGAACCATATTTGTGTGTAAAAAAAAAAAAGAAAAAAAGAATTAAAATAAAAAAATCATGTTATACTCACCTCTCAGCGCTGCATGCGGCCGTCCGGGCAGAGTTGCTGTGCGAACAGGACCTGTGGTGACGTTGCGGTCACATGACCGTGACGTCACGAAGGGTCCTTCTCGCACATCATCTTTGGAACCGGACCGCCGGGTGCAGCGCAGAGGAGATCGGGATGTCAGAGGGTGAGTATATAAACTTTTTTTTTTTATTTTAACATTACTATTGATGCTGCATATTGCTGCATATGCAGCATCAATAGTATAGGCGGAAACCCGCAGCGGAAACCGCGGAACAAACCGCGATAAATCTGCAGGGATAACCGCAGCGGTTTTGCCCTGCAGATTTATCAAATCCGCTGCGGGAGAACCCGCAGAGGTCACCCGTAAAGTGTGCATATAGCCTTATAACGAAGCGCCACCACATAGGAATAACATTACTCGGTGTTGCACGCTATCAAACCGGCGGATAGACCCAAACGATGCACGTTTGCTACAGATATGCTTCATGAGATCGACAATGATGGAAGACTTTTGCAGAAGATTGTGTTTAGCGATGATGAGGCGACCTTCCATATCTGTGGACATATTCATCGCCATAATGTCCGAATATGGGCTGCTGAACATCCTCATACCTATGTTGAATACGAACGTAACACCCCTAAAGTGAACGTGTGGTATGGCCTGATGCATGATAAGGCGATAGGCCCATTTTTTTTCGCGGAGCGGTCTGTGGCGGCAAACGCGTATGTTGACATGTTGGAATTGTATGCAGTGCCACAATTTCCAGAAGGTGTCATCTTTCAACAGGACGGCGCTCCTCCACACTACGCTACCATTGTTCGTGAGTTTCTGGATAGAACATTCCCCTGGCGGTGGATAGGCAGGGGTTCTGTCAAGCCATGGCCACCACGATCCCTGCATCTGACACCCTTAGACTTTTGGGGTTATGTGAAGCAACATGTGTACATTGAACGTATCAACGACATTAATCACTTAAAACAGAGAATCACAGACGTTATTCACTCTGTTACACCTGATGTCCTTACCCGTGTGTGGCGAGAACTTCACTATCGTTTGGATGTGTGTAGGGCAACAAATGGAGCCCACATCGAACTGCACTGAATAGGTATGAAACTGGGAGAGTTTTTCTATTGGAGCAGATTTCACATTTCTATCGTTTTGTTGCTTTCCAGTGACTGGTCAAAAGTGCACCATGACTTTATATATATTTATCTCTATATCTCTGTATCCAATACATTGGTATTTTTCATTTTATTACTATTGTTTTTTTAAATACTTTTTGTGTTTTTTTTTTTTATATGGTAGCATTTTTAACATTAGTAGTATTTTCTTCATATTTTAGTAATATTTTTAATGTTATCAGTAGCACAATTTTTTTTTTTTTTAAATACACTAGTATTAATATTCTCTAAGATATCATTGGTATTAATATTTTTTAAATGTAGTATTACAAAAAATATCACACACGATACTCGATTTTGCAAGTCTTGCCAGTCACAAAGAATGGAGAGGTCTGTAATTTTTATAGTCGGTACACTTCAACTGTGAGCGACAGAATATAAAAATCAGAAAATCACATTGTATGACTTAAACATAATTAATTTGCTTTTTATTGCATGAAATAAGTATTTGATCACTGACCAACCAGCAAGAATTCTGCCTCTCACAGACCTGTTAGTTTTTCTTTAAGAAGCCCTCCTACTCGGCACTCATTACCTGTATTAATTGCACTGTTTGTCCTCTGTATAAAATACACCTGTCCACACACAATATCTAAAGACAACAGGGACAAAATTGTAGACCTGCACAATGCTGGAATGGGCTACTGGACAATTGTCAAGCAGCTTGGTGAGAAAACAACAACTGTTGCCACAATTATTAGAAAATGGAAGAAACACAGGATGACCGTCAATCTTCCTCGTCTGGGGCTCCAAGCCTGATCCTGCCTCGTGGGGTATGGATGTCTCTGAGAAGTTAGGAATCAGCCCAGAACTACACAGGAGGACCTGGTCAATGACCTGAAGAGAGATGGGACCACAGTCTCCACATTACCATCAGTAACACACTACGCCTTCATGGATTAAAATCCTGCAGGGCACGCAAGGTCCACCTGCTCACACCAGCACATGTCCAGACCCGTTTGAAGTTCGCCAGTGACCATCTGGATGATCCAGTGGAGGCATGGGAAAAAGTCATGTGATCAGATGAGCAAAATAGAACTTTTTGGTATCCACTCCACTTGCCGTGTTTGGAGGAAGGAGGAGTACAACCTCAAGAACACAATCCCAATCGTGAAGCATGGTGGGGGAAACATAAGTTGGGGGTTCTTTTCTGCAAAGGGGTCAGGACGACTGCCCTTTATTGAAGGGAGGATGGATGGGGTCATGTATCGCATGATTTTGGCCAACAATCTCCTTCCCTCAGTAAGAGCATTGAAGATGGGTCGTAGCTGAGTCTTCGAGCATGACAATACAACATACATCCAGGGCAAATAAGGAGTGGCTCCGAAAGAAGCATTTTAAGGTCCTGGAGTGGCCTATCCAGTCTCCAGATCTGAACTCAATAGAAAATCTTTGGAGGGAGCTGAAACTCAATGTTTGCCAGCAGCAGCCCTGAAACCTGAAAGATCTGGAGAAGATCTGTATGGAGGAGTGGGCCGAAATCCCTGCTGCAGCGTGTGCAAACCTGGTCAAGAACTACAGGACATGTCTGACCTCTAATTGCAATCAAAGGTTTCTGTACCAAATATTAAGTTCTGTTTTTCTACTGTATCAAACACTTATTTCATGCAATAAAATTCAAAGTAATTATGTAAAAATCATGCAATGCGATAATCTGGATTATTTTTAGATTCCGTCTCTCACAGGTGAAGTGTACCTACGATAAAAAATTACACACCTCTCCATTCCTTGTAGGTGGGTAAACTTGCAAAATTGACAGTGTCAAATACTGTACTTATTTTCCTCACTGTATATGTGTGTGTATATACGGTAATTTTTTTATGTCTTTTATGGAAGTCAGGTTTAGTCTTTGTGTCTATAATGCAGGCAGCGCTCGGCGTTCCTCTGAGGCCGCACATTTGTACTCGTGCTCCGGGGACGAGGATTGTGTCTTGTAATGGTGCTTCGATGTTTCATCTCGGTGTATTACAAGTGTTTTGTACGGTATCGCAGGCTGACGAGTGACCCAGTTCTTGTCTCTATGACCCAGCCTTGTAATACTCAGCATCTGGCGATGGAGGCCCGGTATATTTACTACGCTTGAAGATAGTTTTATGGGACTTTGACAAATTTACTCCAATATTGCAGGAATTGCTTAAATATGAATTCCCTTCTCATTAGCTGACAGGAAGATGCGATAATTCGCACAGATTACTTCAAGGAATTTCAGTTTTCCCGCCGTCTCCCTGTAATTCAGTCAGAAACTGAGGCCTGATGCTCGTCGATGGATGTGACAATGGGGACTCCTGTATCGCAGGCCAGTGTCAGTCAATCCGACTTTTTCACAGCTGTAAATGCTTATTAGAGGATCGCCCGCATGGCTCGGCGCCCATTGGGACGGCTGTGTCAAAACAGTCTTTGCTGCCCATGGCAACCAATAACAACTCGGCTTTCAACTTAAAAGAGCTGCTTCGAAAATGAGATCTTAGCTGTGATTGGTTCCTACTGGCAGCAGGTTTTCCTGTAGATGGTTGTGATAAATGAGGCCTATTGCGTATCGCTCGGCCTACACACCGGAGAGCGCGCTAGACCTGACAGACTCGTACGCAGCGTACCTAGAGTCTACAGGTAAATATGGCGGCACTATAGAAGCAACCCTAAGGCCACATTCACGTTTGGTAGTAATGGTGCCGGGGAGATCTGTGCTAATCACTGCATTAAAGAAAAATAATTGTGAGAGCTACTAAAATTGGCGCAAAAGAAATGTCGTTGGCAATAGCAACCAATTGGGTGGTTGCTTTCATTTTCTACTTCCGCTATGATCTAGTTGCTATGGGCAACTGCTGCATTAATAATTTTTTATTTTTTCAGCTGCATTCGCCATTGAGGTGGGTGCGGAAATCCCAATTTTTCTTGGGTACAGGCAATTTCTATCGTGCTTCTGATCTCCATATTCCCGCTTCTGGCCAAACGTGTGACCTCTGCAGCCAATCACTGCACGCAGCGGTGACCACCTCATCAACACTGTGTCCAATTATTGGCTGCAGCGGTTGCACATCTGAATGTCCGGAACAGGATGTATGGCTTTTCACGGCAGCCACCTAGCGACCTAAAAATTATCTATAACCTCAAGACGTTCAGAAATAAAAAAAAAAAAAAATCTACATCAAATTTGCTATGATATGAAGCTCAAAGAAATTGATATCTAGATGCTGCAGTTGTTTACTTTTTTTTTTTTTATAACCCTTTCCCAATTTTTGATATACCTGCCCATTTGGTTCCTGTGTTTGGAGCAGGCTTAGGTGTTAGCACAGAGGATGTCGGCTGTCTTACACAGCCAGCATACGCCTCTTTACAGCAGCAACCTTAGCTAGCTCCGATCGCTGCTGTTTAATCCTTTAAATTCCTCTGTCCTGTATCTGCCAGTAGCAGTTAAGGTGATCGATCCACCTGCAGTGTGACGGTAAGATGCTGATGGTCGGCCATGGCGCTCTTCTTAGTACTCCGATGAAGCCCAGCCACAGGCTAAGCTGCATAGGAAGCCATCATTTTCCCTGTATACTGGAATACTGTGGTATTTTTTAGTATATAGAACATACAACCACAGGTCCAAGTCCCCAAAAAGGATAAAAAAAATAGTTTCCCAGTTTAAAAATACATTTAAAAAAAATATACATTGGGCATCATCATTTCTGTAAAAGTCCAGTCTTTACAAAAAATAAAATGACGATAGATATGGTAGGTGCCAATACAATCATCAGCTCATCCACATTTTATTGTTACAAATTTTTCAGTGGTTGCTAGCGAAATTGTACTCTCCTTGAGAATTGTTTCAGTCGTTTTTACCACACAATGTTAATACTCTCAAAATTAAATATTGCAGATTCCTGCCCCCCCCTTTTATTTCACCACAATTTTTTCCACCCATGGTAGAATGGCTTAATTAAAAACCATAGCTTGTGCTGCAAAAAAACAAGACTTAAGTTGAATGGGGGGAGGGGAATAAATAAAAAGGTTATGGGTCTTGGGGAAAAAAAACACATTTTTTAAAAGCCTGGTCATGATGGGGTTAAATTTACATTTACCTGATAGAGCAGATTTTAGACTGGAAGCACGTTTGGGGTAGAGTCCCGTTTTTTGCTTCCATCCTCCATATAGCGTCAGCATCATTTATGGTGGCGAGTTCCCGGCCGTGAGGATTGCGGGCACCAGGATACAGCAGAACGTGACGACGTACCGGAGCCGTCTCGCGAGTGTCGGCGCTGTCACCTAATATCTGTGCAGCGGATGGCCATGGAAGCATGCCCCGTGTGATGAGTAATTGCTTCTCACCTCCCGGTTCTGTGCGCGTCGCTCTCTGACTTCAGTGATCACATTTTCTGCCCCGCGGCCTGGATAGCCTGTGGAGAATCTGTCAAACGCTTTCTTTACTATATGGGGTAAAAACCGCTATTAATAAGTAATGATGCCGGACTGACATGAGGCTTGTTGATTCTCAGCGCCGGCGTTATGTCGAAGCATTGGCTCGCCGGACACTAGTTGCTTTTTAGCTTATACATTGCTTTTTTGCTTTTTTGCTTTTTTTCCCTTCTGATATGAATTGTTAATAGTCAGTGGGCACGGAAAAACTACCTGTAGCAATTAGCGCCAGGAAGCTGCTGCCACGACTTACAAAGAACCCACATATTTAGGTATAGAAAATTACTGTCCTGTTATCTGCAGCAAGCAATTACCTCGCGGCTTTAATTAGTTAAAGGGTTATTCCCAAAATCACAAGTTAACCCTTAGCTCCTTTGGGGAAAGCTTATGGATTGCTGGGGGATTTGCCCTCTAGAGCCTTGTCTTGAGTGGATTAGAGGATTTATCCATTCATTGTCTATGGGACTCCTATGGAAAGCCGAAACTAGACTGTCTGGCAGTCCAATTGACAATGAATGGAGTTGGGGATGAGCATGTGCACCCCTGCTCCATTCGTTATAGTACTGCAGAGGGCCGAGTGTTCGGGTTCCTTGCTCCATTCATGATGGTACTGCATAATAAATATATATATATATATATATATATATATATATATATATATATATATATATATATATATATATATATATATATATATATATATATATATATATATATATATATATATATATACTAGCTGAAGAGCCCGGCGTTGCCTGGGCATAGTAAATATCTGTGGTTAGTTATAGCACCTCACTTCTCTTATTTTCCCATCACGCCTCTCATTTTTTCCTCATCACATCTTTCATTTTCCCCCTCACATCTCTCATTTTCTCCCTCACACCTCTCATTTTCCCCCTCACTCCTCTCATTCCCCCCTAACACTTGTCATTTCGACCTCACATCTGTCATTTTCCGATCACTCCACTATTTTCCCTCACTCCTCTCATTTTGCACTCACACCTTTTCATTTTCACCTCACACCTATCATTTTCACCTCAGTATATACAGGTTTGTCATCTCCCTTATATATAGTATACACCTGTATGTCATCTCCCGTATATAGTATATACCTGTATGTCATCTCCCCTGTATATAGTATATACCTGCTGTGTGTCATGTCCCCTGTATATAGTATATACCTGTATGTCATCTCCTTCTATATATAGTATATACCTGTATGTAATCTCCTCCTGTATATAGTATATACGTGTCATCTCACCTATATATAGTATATATATGTGTGTCATCTCCTCCTGTATATAGTATATACCTGTATGTCATCTCCTCCTATACATAGCATATACCTGTATGTCATCTCCTCCTGTATATACTATATACCTGTAGGTAATCTGCTCCTGTATATAGTATATACCTGTGTCATCTCCTCCTGTATATAGTATATACCTGTATGTCATCTCCTCCTGTATGTAGTATGTACCTGTATGCCATCTCCTCCTCTATATAGTATATACCTGTGTCATCTCTCCTGTATATAGTATATATCTGTGTCATTTCCTCCTGTATATAGTATATACCTGTGTCATCTCCCCTGTAAATAGTATATACCTGTGTGTCATCTCCTCCTGTATATAGTATATATCTGTATGTCATCTCCTCCTGTATTAGCCCTCGTTCACACGTTATTTGGTCAGTATTTTTACCTCTGTATTTGTAAGCTAAAATGGCAGCCTGATAAATCCCCAGCCAACAGTAAGCCCACCCCCTGGCAGTATATATTAGCTCACACATACACGTAATAGACTGGTCATGTGACTGACAGCTGCCGGATTCCTAT